>NC_048893.1:166638980-166643414 GCF_011077185.1 Oxyura jamaicensis
AAAGAAAAGGGAGGAAGGGAGGAAGGGAGGAAGGGAGGAAGGGAGGAAGGGAGGAAGGGAGGAAGGAAGGAATTCAGCAGGATACATTGTGTTAAGAAAAGCAAAATTTAGATTAAACTCTTGGACCATCTGAACCAGTTTTAGTGATAAAGGCTTGATTCTGTGAGTGAGTTCAAAAAGATAATTCAGTTTCGTTTACATACATCTCGTGCCTTTGTAGGCTAAATTTTAATATGTTTGAGAAAAGAGTCAAGGAAAAGACATACTGCATGAAACTTAATTTAAACTTAATCTGGATTTACTAGCATTTCAGCCTTGAACTAGTTATTTATAAGGGGTTATTTATGCTCCATTTATTTCTAAATGGTGCATTATTGTGTCCCCAGAGAACAATCAGTGAATAGAAAAGGTTACAGAAGTAGTATTAATGTCTGCCTAGGACTATGCTGATTTATTTTAAAAATAATAAGAAGAATTAAAAGGAAAACCATGGGGAAGCCAGCTACTAAGCTGTATAACTTGATTAGGTAAAAAGAGCATTATATGTAAAAATCCCAAACTCTTCAGCTTTGCAATTCTGCATAAAAATGAGAGATTAGGTAGGAGCAATATGAGCATTACCTTTGTAATATATAGGTCTAATTACAATAAATTTAGAAAAGTCTGAATGTGTCATATGAAGAAAGTAGATTAAGAGTGTGTGGAAATTGTGAAATAGCTAGGCTTCTTTAAAGCTTCAGATCTGACAGATAAAATTAATGTATTTTTCATGTGACATGAGTGTGACTTTGAATTTTTCTCATTTTTGTAGCAAGTGTATGAAATTTAATTAGTAAGAATAAGCTAAAAATAGGAAAAGAATGAGAAAAGGCTGAAGTCCAAACTGAATAAAATCTATGCAGTAATTTGAACTGAGATGTTTACCTAAGTGCACAAACAACTTTAAAATAACACCGTAACATCACTGGTCCTACAGTCAGTATTGACTGATATTGAGTACATGATATAATTCCTTCTTCTCCCAGTGAAAACTATTTGACTGCTTTCATCCTAAATACATATTATCAATCTTTATCAAATACTAGAACCTAAGTTTATGATGTGCCATGTGCCAGTTTAATGAAAAGTGTGGAGTCATGTTGTCCCTCCCCTTTGCAGCATAAGAAGAAAAATGTAACTTTGATAATCACAGTCCTTTTCCTGGCCTCTCTTTGTACCTAGGCTCAAAGGACCCTCCCATATTTCCACACAATCATTGCAGTTTACAATGGAATAGGAGCTGGTGACTTCAAAGGCAGTGATGAAGTCCTTGCTTTGAATGTGTTAATGAGCAATCTGATGTTCTCCTTTTCCTTTATATCTGCAGTTGCATGATATAAATTATAGTAGTAGGTTAAATGAAAAGATTTTAAAACAGTGACAGAATAACAAAAGTTAAACTGCTTTTCAGCTTTATAAAATATTCAGGAACAATTAAGAACAGATCTTGACTTAGTCTTTAAAAGAGTATACATATAAGAAGTGTTGAGCTGAAAGAGCTGAATGAACATCATAATCTGCTATTGTTACATTAATTGTCAGTGGAACACTGAGGGGTGGCTGAGGTCACTTGGGCCTGTTCAGCCTGGAGAAGAGGAGGCTGAGGGGGGACCTTATCACAGCCTACAACTTCCTCGTGAGGGGGAGTGGAGAGGCAGGTGACCTATTCTCTATAATCACCAGTGATAGGACCCGCGGGAATGATGTTAAGCTGAGGCAGAGGAAGTTTAGGCTCGACATCAGGTTCTTCACCGAGAGGGTGGTTGCGCACTAGAACAGGCTCCCCAGTGAAGCAGTCACTTCACCAAGCTTGTCTGAATTTAAGAGGCGATTGGAATGTGTACTTAGTCACATGGTCTAATCTTTTGGGTAGAGCTGTGCGGTGCCAGGAGTTGGACTTGATGATCCTTATGGGTCTCTCCCAACTCGGGATATTCCTTGATTCTATGATTCGGTGTTCTTCTCAGGAAAGACAAACCATCAGGGCGAGGTCATGGAGTTGCTCTTTACATGAGAGAGGAACTACAATGTATTGAGTACCATTCAGGGGTGGATAAGGAGCAAATGACAGCCTGTGGGTGAGAACTAAGGGGCAGGCTGGCATGGGTGATACTGTTGTGGGTGTCTATTACAGGCCACCAGATCAGTATGAGGAAGTTGATGAGGCCTTCTACAGGCAGTTGATTACAGCCTCACAATTACAGGCCCTGGTTATAGTGGGAGGTTTTAACTACCCTGATATTTGTTGGCCTACTCAGCTGCCAGCCACAGTCCAGAAGGTTCCTCCAGTGCACTGATGATAACTTCCTGATGCAAATGGTGAATGAGCCAGCTAGGAGAGGAGTGCTGCTGGATCTTATTCTCACTAACAAGGAGAGTCTGGCTGAAGCAGTGAAGGTTGGGGGCAACCTTGGTTGCAGCAACCATGAATTGAGTTCAGGATCTCATGTGGCAAGAACATAATCACAACTCTGGGTCTCAGGAGGGCTAACTTTGGCCTTTTCAGACAATTGCAAGGGGGAATCCCATGGGACAGGGTACTTGAAGGTAAACAGACCCAAGATAGTTGGTCAGCATTGAAGGCCTGATTCTTCCAAGCTCAAGACCAGAGAATATCCCAACAGGTAGGAAGTCAAGAAAGGGAGCCAGGAGTCCTGCATGGTTAAACAGGGAACTGCTGGGAAAACTCAAGTGGAAAAGGAGAGTCTACAGATCATGGAAGGAGGGGCTGGACACTTGGGAGGAATATAAGACTATTGTCAGAGGATATAGGGACGCTATTAGGAAAGCTGAGGCCTCCTGAGATTTAAATCTTGCAAGAGGGATCAAGGACAACATAAAAGGCTTCTTTAAATACACTGCAGATAAAACTAACACTAGAAGCTGTCCTAGTTTCAGCTAGGATAGAGTTGATTTTCCTCCTAGTAGCTGGTATGGTGCTGTGCTTGGGATTTAGGATGAGAATAATGTTGATATCACACTAATGTTTTAATTGTTGCAGAGCAGTGTTTACACTAAGCCAAAGACTTTTCAGCTTCTCACTGTCCTGCCAGCAGGTGCAGCAGGAGCTGGGAGGGGACAGAACCAAGACACCTGACCCAAACTGGTTGAAGGAGTATTCCAAGCAATATGGCATCATGCTGAACAATTAATATGAGGTGGCTGGCCAGGTTGGGGGGACGAGCTGCTCAGGGATATGCTGGGCATCGGTCAGTGGGTGGTCATCAATTGCCTGTTGCATCACTTGTTTTGTACACATTATCAGTAGTAATATTATCATTATTATTATTGTTTTCCTTTCTTTTCTGTCCTAATAAACTGTCTTTATCTCAACCCGCAATCTTTCATTTCTTTCTGAGTCTCTCCCCCATGCCAGAGAGGGAGGGGTGAGGGTGAGTTAATGTCTGTGTGATGCTTAGCTGCTAGGCAAGTTAAACCACAATAGATGCATTGTAGGCCCACTTATGAATGAGGTGGATGCCGTGGTGATAGAAGATATAGAGAAGGCAGAGTTAGTGAATGCTGTCTTTGTCTATACTGCTGGAGGTTGTCCTAAGGAGCCCCATACCCCTGAGGCCCCAGAGGAAGTCAGGATAAAGGAGGAGTTTGCTTCTGTTGATGAAGACTTGGTTAAGGACCAGTTAAGCAATCTGGACATCCATAATTCCATGGATCCTGATGGGCTGCACCTGCCAGTGCAGAGGGAGCTGGTGGAAGTCATTGCTAGGCCACTCTCCATCAACTTTGGTAAGTCATGGGGACTGGGAGAAGTGCCTGAGGACTGAAGGAAAGCAAATGTCACTCCAGTCTTCAAAAAGGCCAAGAAGGAGGACCCGGGTAACTATAGACCTATCAGCCTCACCTCCATCCCTGGAAAGGTGATGGAAAAATTTATCCTTGGCATTGTCTCTAGTCATATTAAGGATAAAAGGGTCATTAGGGACAGTCAACATGGCTTCACCAAGGGGAAGTCATGCTTAACCAAGTTGATAGCCATTATGAAGACATAACTAGGTGGGTAGATGCTGGTAAAGCAGTGGATGTAGCCTATCTTGATTTCAGTAAAGCATTTGACACTCCCTCTAACAGCATCCTCACAGCTAAACTGAAAAAAGCATGGTCTGGACGATTGGGTAGTGAGGTGGACTGTGAACTGGCTGAAGAAAAGAAGCAGAGAGATGTGGTCAATAGGACATAGTATAGTTGGAAGCCTGTATCTAGTGGAGTCCCTCAAGGGTTTGTACTAGGATCAATACTATTCAATATATTTGTCAATTACTTGGATGAAGGAATAGAGTACACGGTCAGAAAGTTTGCTGATGACACAAAACTGAGAGGAGTGGTAGACACCAACCTCATCTCCTTCTATGACCAGGTGACCCACCTGGTGGATGA
>NC_048893.1:166643424-166653000 GCF_011077185.1 Oxyura jamaicensis
ACCAACCTCATCTCCTTCTATGACCAGGTGACCCACCTGGTGGATGAGGGAAGGCCTGTTGATGTACTTTACCTAAAGCTCAGCAAAGCCTTTGACATGGTCTCCCACAGTATTCTCCTGGAGCAGCTGGCAGCAATGGCTTGGACACTCGTTGCTGGGCTGAAAACAGTCTGGATGACTGGTGATGAACAGAGTTAAATCCAGCTGGCGACTGGTCATGAGTGGTGTTCCCCAGGGGTTGGTGTTGGGGCCCATCCTCTTTAATATCTTTACTGATTATTTGGATGAGGGAATTGAGTGCACCCTCAGTAAGTTTGCACATCACCAAGTTAGGGGGAAATGTCAACCTGCTGGAGGGTAGGAAGGCCCTGCAGAGGGGCCTGGAGAGGTTGAATCGATGGGCAGAGGCCATTGGAATGGGGCTCAACATGGCTAAGTGCCATGTGTTGCACTTTGATCACAACAACCCCAGTCAACACTACAGGCTTGGAGCAGGGTGGCTGGAAATCTGTGCAGAGGGAAAGGATCTGGGGTAACTGATTGATGCTCAGCTGAACATGAGCTGGCAGTGTGGCCAGGTGGCCAAGAAGGCCAATGGCATCCTGGCTTGTATCACAAATAGGACCAGCAGGACCAGGGAGGTGTTCACTTCTTTGTATTCTGCTCCTGTGAGACCACATCTCAAGTACTATGTTCAGTTTTGGGCCCCTCACTACAAGAAAAACATTGAGGCCCTGGAATGTGTCCAGAGAAGTGCTACAAAGCTGGTGAGGGGTCTGGAACACAAGTCTTATGAGAAGCAGTTGAGGGAAGGAGGGACATGTTTTACTGGGAAATATTAGTAGTAGGTGGACAGTTGGACTAGATGATGTTGAAGGTGTTTTATTAATGATTCTGTGATTCTGTGATTCGGTGTTCTGCCCGCAGAAGGAAAGCCTCTGGGAAGATGTCACTGCAGCCACTCATTACTGAAAGATTATTATTATTATTATTTTTTTTTTTTTTTAAAAAAAGATGGAGAGCAACTTGTTGCTCAAGAAGACAATTACAAGACAAGAGGTGTTGGAACTAGATGATCTTTAAGGTCCTCTCTAACCCAAGCTATTCTATGATTCTATCATCTATTTCTAACCCGTAATATTAAGAATATGTACTACATATATTTGGTGTAAACATGTAAGCTGTAGAATCAACTGTTTGTTTTTTTCTTTCTTTCTTTGTTTCTAGGATATTTTATTAGGTTTTCATTGGTTCTCAGATACATGATAAAAACTTATATTTTAAATTCAACATCATATACATTAGTTTCTGAAGAAAATTGCAACTTACTTGCTTATAATAAATGGGAATAACCTGTAAATTGATAGAGAGTAAATTAATAATAATTACTAATAGCAATAGTAACAACAACAAAGAGGTAGGATTTAAGAAAGTGTATTGAAATATTCATATATTTTAGTAGACATAAATTTAATTCCTACTTTTGAACATTAATCATACAGTTCTAGCCACATTTTTTTTTTTTTTTTTTTCTGGTCATCATAATAAAAGTACTTACTATAGTATAGCATATCTAATACACACTTAATTAGTGATGATTTTCTGCATAAACAGAATCAGTCAGAACCTACCTGTTAGCATGTCTTCATTTTTATGCAAATGATTTTACTTTTTAAAATTTAATTTAAATTTACTTTATTTATTTTTAAATATTGTATTTAGGTTAAAAATATCACATGGAACTCCAGCCTATAGACTGAAACTAGTGCTTCAAATTTTCACAACGGAAGTATCTCAAAAGTATAAAATATGTGTATAATGTACAACTTCTATGGGTCTGTTTCTTTAGAATGTGCACATGTAGAAACTTGTAAATATCACAGACTTCTTCTTCAGCTGCAAATATAAGTACAACGTAGCTATCTATAATTTTTCTATAGATAATATAATCCTTTTGAAGGATGCCTGTATTTAAGTACACTCTACTAGGACAGAATATGTGAGATAATTGGAAATAGAGATAGCAGTTTTGATGCCTGAGATATTTTCGGAAAGTCAACATAAACAGTGATAGAAAGCTTACATAGTATAAATTTGTTTAAACAGTTATGACATTTAGAATTCCTGTAGGCTATTCATTAGTAGCAAACTACTCAGAATGACAGTGAAAATCATTTAAATTTATAGGCCATTAACAGAAAATCAATCTTTCTTTTTTTTTTTTTTTTATTTTTTAACAAAAAACTAACCAAATTTTCTGTGGAAAGTGGAAACTGACCATTGAAAATGATTCAGCCCAAATCACTGCAGTGCTCCCCAGATAATAGTGTCACAATAGGTATGCTTCATTTTTCATGTAACTTCAGGTATTAGGTTAATCCTGAAAGGCTGATGTATCTGTGGTCTGATGTGGTCTAAAAATCCTATATGCTTTCTTTTACTAAATCAGGATATATTCCCTGAAATAAGGATTATAATTATTAAAAAAAAAAAAAAAAATCAATATATTGATTTTGGTAGTGACATATTTAACTTACTTCCTGAACATCTGGTCCAATTCTTATACATACAATACTGAAATACAGGGATTCATTTCCTTAATTTCTTCTTCCTCCTTTTCACATCAGTTTTATCACAAACTTCTGTTGTGGTCTAACAGCTAAGCTCCACACGGCTGTTTGCTCACTCTCCCCCACCCCCCAGTGGGATGGAAGAGAAAATCAGGGAAAAAAGTAAACATTTAAGGTTTGAGATAAAGACATTTTAATAAGACAGAAAAACAAATAATAATAGTAATAATAATAATGTGTACAAAACAAGTGATGCACAACGCAATTGCTCACCACCCACTGACCGACGCCCATCCCATCCCTGAGCAGCAGTTCCCCCCAACCCTCGTCAGCCACCCCACATTAATTGTTCAGCATGACATCTTATGGTATGGAATATCCTTTTGGTGAGTTTGGGCCAGCTGTTCTGGTTCTGTCCCCTCCCAGCTCTTTGTGCACCCCAGCCTCCTCACTGGGAAGGCAGTATAAGAAGCTGAAAAGTCCTTGATTCTCTGTAAGCACTACTCTACAACAATTAAAGCATCAGCATGTTATCAGCATCCTAAATCCAAAAACAAAGCACCATGCCAGCTACTACAAGGAAAATTATCTCTATCGTAGCTGAAACCAGGAAAAATTCTAACAAACCAAATCCACTGTCTTAACAATAATGTTAAGAAAAAAAAAAAAAAAAAAAATTGAACAGCTATATATTTTTACCATATTTTAGTGATTTTAGAGACAACAGGGATATTTCAGCTGTCCTGTTTAAAGTGCTTTACTTACTCTGAATGAAAAAAGTCATGCTGCCTTTTCTATCACTATAAAAATCTTTCACCTTGGCATCCTTTTTTGAAAACACTCAACAAGCAAAATCGCTTTGAATGCAGGTTTCCTAATCAGATTTTTATGAAGAGATATCCTTCTTTGCTAAGCTTAACAGGGCAGTAGAATGCCAATTGGTAATTGAAGTCCCTCTGAAGAAAAATAAAATATCAGACACAATTATCATTAAAAAAAGACGTAAAAAGGCATAGAAATGAATCTAGTTTTGTTTTGAGCCAATGACTTTTATTTTTTTTTATTATTTTTTTTTAACAGCAATACTGATTTATGCAACTGTCAGGTTTGAATGCATACAACATAACTTTCTCAGATTGAATTCTATTGATTTTCTATAACAATGTCAAGCATTCAATGCATCACAGCAGCTGTGAGACTGCAATAAATAATCCCCTCAAAAAGGAAGTGATTCTTCTCTTCTTAAGTACACAGGTGAACATCTTGTTCTCTTGCTCCCTTGCTTTGTTGTAGCTTAAGCTGTAGGGTTTTAAAACTTCCTAAATCCCTGTCTTCACTTTCATTTAGGAAAACATGCTTTGTTTTTCTTATGACCTTCTTTATGCTCTTGCCTCTGGGACAATCTGTTAGAACTGTATGCCATTTTGTTGTGAAATGTGAAGAGATGTAAAGAAAAAAATGAATGCCAACAAATTCACCTTTGAATAGTTAATAGTTATATGTAATAGTGGCAGAAACTGGGTAACAAAACAAATTTGAAAGATTTTATTTCACATATAAAGTCCATATTTGAAATGTGAGGCAGATTTATAACTCATACTGTGTACACAAATTAGTATTTCAAATGCGATCTGCAGTGTTTCTGATCACACTGACAGCTGTAATCACTTTTCTGATATTGTTAGTTCTGGCTATTTGAGCTTAATATTTATAGGCCAGTACTGTAATTCTTAAATTTGAGTTTGACTCCACTGTGAATTTATTACTTGTTTTGTTATTGATTTGTTAGTCATTTACTATTCTTTTGCATAGATATACTTTTAAATTGGTAAATAATTTAAATTGCACTAGGACATTTATTTTAGGCACCTTCAAATGCTATTTTGAAATGCTTACCGTGAACATATCAACACACTGTTGCTTATAAGAAATTACATGAAGTTTTCAGCTAAATGCTTCCATTCAAAAAGCCATTACAATCCCCAAAATATTAACTGATATGGAACTTGGTTGATTTGAAAGACACAACACAAGCCTTTCAGGTGACACTAAACTTAATAAAAGTCCTACTGGTTTACAAGAAATAAGAATTACAATGTCGAGTACTGGATTATCTTCTTACCTTACCCTTTGAACCCTGTCCTTTTACTATGCTTCTCTGACTTTTACGGTGGCTTAGAGGAGGAAAGGAAGATGATTACTAGGCTGCAATATCTACTACAAATTAAAATAGCATGTAAGTAACCACAAGTTCCATGGAACATACAAATTAGTCCTTCCAATAAAGCAGAACAAAAGGAACGGAAATGAAAAATAGTTCTGTGTATGGTGAACAGAAATTGGTGAAGCTATCTTTAAGAGGTTTGCTTTTTTTTTTTTTTTTTTTCCTTTTTTTTTTTTTTCTGAAACGCTAAGAAAATGTATTTCCACAATTATGCAACACCTAATTGGGCAATGAATTAAAGACTCCACTGTAAAATGAAATCTGGAATTGTAGGGGAAATAAATAGACCTAATATCTTTTTACTGTCTTTCACATCTATAATTTTGAAGTTTGTAAATACACAGAGAATGATGAGCTCTCTTTCTCAAGCTTTCTACTTTCAGCCCGATCTCTTGCTGAAATAAATCTTATGATTTTTTTTGTTTGTTTTTTTTTTATTTGTTTTGTCTGTCTAAATCCACCTACCTCTCCTAACTTTTCTTCTGATTTCTGCCAAACAAAAGAGAAATATTAAGGTGTCAAAGATGAAAATCATAAAAATTAGTTATCATGGAGAGAATAAAAAATAAAATTGTAATGTCTCTTTCTCTCTACTGAGAAACTAGCAGGCAGAACTGGACAATCAGTGTATGTATACTGTGCAGACATCAACATGCATGCAGTTAGTCCAGCATTCAGGCTGGAAACATAGGTAAATAATGAGATAACATGGGTGATATCATAGAGGAAAATGAATTGAGAAAAAATGCCATATGCCTTTTGAAAAATAGATTACAATAGTCCTGGTAATCATAGGAAAAAAATATCAGGATTATTTAATAAATCATATAATGATTTTTTTTAAAAAGTCTCAAGAGCCATTACGGATTCTGTTCCCCTACTTCCCAAACTATGAATAAAGCCTAAAGAGGAGCAACTGTGACTTCCACCAAAGGCAGAAAATCCTTCAAGCTCTGTCTAGACATTCTCTTTCATGCTTGTGTAAACTGTTACAATGTCCCAGTTTGCAGATTGGCAACTAAAACAGATTACAGCAGCTGCCATCTGGGAGATGCAGGTGGGTTTACCTTGGACAGAAATCAGGAAAGTAGAGCTGGCATTTGCTTTGCATGGAGTTACTTTGTTCTGATATGGAATTAGTTTGTGTCTAAAGAAGCCTGGAAACCTGGAGACTATAGGTTCTGTTAGGATCAGTGATCTCAAGCAAGAGATAAAGAGTGATCCGTGGTGTCCAAGAGCCTTACTGCTCCTGACTCTCTTCTCCTTTTCCTGACTCTACCCCATTGACCATTCTGGAAAGGTGGGATTACTATTCATTTTTACTTACACCTGATTACTTCTGTGGTTTCATTGCCACCAGGGTAAATATTTATTGGCATCAAACTTTGTCAATAAATTTCAAGAGCTTTTTCCAATTTAACATGAAAATCAGGATTTTTTTCATAATTTTTATACATTTGTCTAACCACAGAAATGAAATAAATGCACACATAAAATATTTACATATTTTAAAATAGTGTACAGAAAAAGATTTTATGATGGTAGAGTTGCTCTTTAAACGAGTGAGCAAGTAATCAAATGGAATGTACTGAGCTCTGTCTAGGGGAGGACAAAGTATGAGTAGAGAGCCTATGGATGAGGATTAAAAGGAAGGCCAACGGGGTGATGTTATGGTGGGTGCCTATTACAGGCCACTGGATCAAGAAGAGGAAGTAGATGAGACCTTCTACAGGCAGCTGCAAGTTGCCTCGTGTTTACAGGCCCTGGTTCCTATGAAGCTGGTGAAGGGTTTGGAACACAAGTCCTATGAGGAGTGACTGAGGGAACTGGGGTTGTTTAGTCTGGAGAAGAGGAGGCTCAGGGGAGAACTTATTGCTCTCTACAGCTACCTGAAAAAAAGGTAGTGAGGAGCTGGGTGTCAGCCTCTTGTCATTGATAACTACTGATAAGACTAGAGCGAATGGCCTCAAGTAGTGCCAGGGGAGGTTCAGGTTAGAAATTAGAAGATATTTCTCCTTAGAAAGAGTAGTCAGACCTTGGAACAGCCTGCCCAGGGATGTGGTAGAGTCACTATCCCTCACAGAGTCACAGAGTCTTCTAGGTTGGAAGAGACCTCAAGATCATCAAGTCCAACCTCTGACCTAACACTAACAGTCCCCACTAAACCATATCCCTAAGCTCTACATCTAAACTTCTTTAAAAGACCTCCAGGGATGGTGACTCAACCACTTCCCTGGGCAGCCCGTTCCAGTGTCTAACAACCCTTTTGGTAAAGAAGTTCTTCCTAACATCCAACCTAAAACTCCCCTGGCGCAACTTTAGCCCATTCCCCCTCGTCCTGTCACCAGGCACGTGGGAGAATAGACCAACCCCCACCTCGCTACAGCCTCCTTTCAGGTACCTGTAGAGAGCGATAAGGTCACCCCTGTGCCTCCTCTTCTCCAGGCTGAACAAGCCCAGCTCCCTCAGCCGCTCCTTGTAAGACTTATTCTCCAGGCCCCTCACCAGCTTCGTAGCCCTTCTCTGGACTCGTTCAAGCACCTCCATGTCCTTCTTGTAGCGAGGGGCCCAAAACTGAATGCAGTACTCAAGGTGCGGCCTCATCAGAGCCGAGTACAGGGGGGAAAATCACTTCCCTGGACCTGCTGGTCACACTGTTTCTAATGCAAGCCAGGATGCTGCTGGCCTTCTTGGCCGCCTGAGCACACTGCTGGCTCATATTCAGCCGATTGTCAACCACTACTCCCAGGTCCTTCTCTGACAGGCAGCTCTCCAACCACTCATCTCCCAGCCTGTAGCTCTGCTTGGGGTTATTGCGCCCCAGGTGCAGGACCCAGCACTTGGCCTTTTTGAACTTCATACCGTTGACCTCAGCCCATTGGTCCAGCCTATCCAGATCCTCCTGCAGAGCCTTCCTACCCTCAAGCAGACTGACACACGCACCTAACTTGGTGTCATCTGCAAACTTGCTGAGGGCGCACTCGATCCCCTCGTCCAGATCCTCGACGAAGATGTTAAATAGGACTGGCCCCAGTACCGAGCCCTGGGGGACTCCACGAGTGACCGGCCTCCAACTGGATTTGACTCCATTCAGCACAACTCTCTGGGCCCGGCCATCCAGCCAGCTCTTAACCCAACAAAGTGTACGCCAGTCCAAGCCATGAGCAGCCAGTGTCTTGAGGAGAATGCTGTGGGGAACAGTGTCAAAGGCCTTACTGAAGTCAAGGTAGACCACGTCCACAGCCTTTCCCTCATCCACTAAGCGTGTTACCTTGTCATAGAAGGAGATCAGGTTCGTCAAGCAGGACCTGCCCTTCGTAAACCCATGCTGACTAGGCCTGATCGCCTGCTTGCCTTGCATCTGCCGCATGATGACACCCAAGTTAATCTGCTCCATGAGCTTCCCTGGCACTGATGTTAAACTAACAGGCCTGTAGTTTCCCGGGTCTACCCTCCGGCCCTTCTTGTAGATGGGCGTCACGTTTGCTAGCCGCCAGTCAACTGGGACCTCCCCCGATAGCCAGGACTGCTGATAAATAATGGAAAGCGGCTTGGCCAGCTCCTCTGCCAGTTCTCTCAGTACCCTCGGGTGGATCCCATCCGGCCCCATCGACTTGCGTACATCCAAATGCTGCAGCAGGTCGCCAACCATTTCCTCGTGGATTGTGGGGGCGACATTCTGCTCCTCATCCCCTTCCACCAGCTCAGGGTACTGGGCGTCCAGAGAACAACTGGTTTTGCTGTTAAAGACTGAGGCAAAGAAGGCATTAAGCACCTCAGCTTTTTCCTCATCCCTGATTACTAAGTTTCCCCCCACATCCAGTAAAGGGTGGAGATTGTCCTTAGTCCTCCTTTTGGCATTGATGTATTTATTAAAACATTTTTTGTTGTCCCTAACAGCAGTGGCCAGATTGAGCTCCACATGAGCTTTGGCCTTTCTGTTTTTGTCCCTGCACCGTCTCGCAGCATCCTTGTAGTCCCCCTGAGTGGCCCGCCCTCTTTTCCAAAGATTATAAACCCTCTTTTTTCTCCTAAGCTCGAGCCACAGCTCTCTGCTCAGCCAGGCCGGTCTTCTTCCACGCCGGCTCGTCTTTGGGCATGTGGGGACAGACTGCTCCTGAGCCATTAAGATTTCCTTCTTGAAGAGCGCCCAGCCCTCCTGGGCTCCTCTGTCTCTCAGAACCGCCTCCCAAGGGACTCTGCCAACCAGTGTCTTGAACAGCTCAAAGTCAGCCCTCCAGAAGTCCAAGACAGTGGTTTTACTGATCTCCCAGCAGTCCTTCTCTGTTAGTGAACAGAAGGTCTACCAGGGCACCTCCCCTGGTAGGCTCGCCAACCACCTGCATCAGGAAGTTATCTTCCACGCTCTCCAGAAACCTCCTGGACTGCTTTCTCTGGGCTGTGTTGTGTTTCCAGGAGATGTCTGGGAAGTTAAAGTCCCCCACAAGAACAAGTGCTGACGATTTTGCAACTTCTGCCAGCTGCCTGTAGAACTCCTCATCCGTCCCCTCATCCTGGTTTGGGTCTTAACAGACCCCTACCAGGATGCTTCCCTTGTTGGCTTTTCCGCTGATCCTAACCCATAGCGACTCCACCTTGTCATTCCCAGCCTCAAGTTTGACGACATCAAAACACTCTCTAATATAGAGAGCCACTCCACCACCACTTTCGTGCTGCCTGTCCCTTCTGAAGAGCCTATAGCCAGACATTGCAGCACTCCAGTCATGAGAGTGGTCCCACCACGTTTCCGTGATGGCAACCAAGTCATAGCCTGTTTGCTGC
>NC_048893.1:166663000-166690079 GCF_011077185.1 Oxyura jamaicensis
TTTCTTTCTTTCTTTCTTTCTTTCTTTCTTTCTTTCTTTCTTTCTTTCTTTCTTTCTTTCTTTCTTTCTTTCTTTCTTTCTTTCTTTCTTTCTTTCTTTCTTTCTTTCTTTAAGCTATAATTATCTCAACCAATGAGTTATTGCACTCTTACATTTTTTTTATTTTCTTCCCTATCCCACTTGTAGAGGAGTGAGCAAATGGATATATGGTGTTTAGAGGTCTGCCACGTTAAACCATAAGTCTTTTTTGGTGCCCAGTGGGGGTCTTGAAGGGTTCAGATAATGACAGATCTGACCAGAGCATGTAGAGAGAATAAATTTGTTTATAATTTATTATATGTTTAACTATTGTTGGTATCAAAATTGATTCATTTGCTTTCAATGTTGTTTTATTTGCTCTCAGACTTGTGTTAAGTAACACTTTGCTTGGTGTTTATGCTCCCTGATTTGCTGTTTATCATCTCTGGGGGCTGGTTTAAGATTGTGTTGCATTTCTGCACTTTGCTGTCCTGTGTATCACTGGTCTAAGATATGATAAAAGCACTGGTTTTAACTAAGAATTACACTTTTTACCTTTTTTTCTGTGGAACACTAATCTTTGGAGGAGACAAGGAATTATACCTTCTCCTCACCAGTTATAATCCTTGAGAATGTTGAATATCCCTGGGATAGTCAAACCAGTATATTCCTATTGCTGTCTCCAAAATCCTGTCAACACTATTTAGAACCTTCAGGAGGAAGAGAAGATCTCTGGATCTGACAACAACACAACAGACACTACCACAACAGACACTTTGTCTGAACCAGAGAGGCAACCCTCAAAGGTATGTCACCCCATAGTCAAGAAGAAACAATGCAAGAAGTACTTATCTAATTTAATAATGAAAGACGAAGCTTCTGCTAAGAGGTAGCAGGAAGAAGACTCAGACAGGATTTGGAGGGCAAGGGAGCCAAACAGCTGGGATCCCTCTCTAGGGAAAAGGCCATTGACACAGCAATTGGAAAAGGGTCACAAGTCCTCAGCCTCTGGAGGTGGGTCCCATCAGACCTGAAGGAAAGGTGTACCTTCAAGGAAGATGTTGTATGTCACCCAAGCAAGTTGATCACCATGGAGAGAGGTTTGCATTACCTGAGGGAATTAGTCATGCTGAAGGTGATTTGTAGTGACCTGGATAATGACCAGGTATCCAAAGATCCAGACGAATTCCAGTCCAAGTGGACAATGTGATAAAAGTTTGTACAGAGCACACCACTATCATACACTAGTGTGCTAACAGTAATGAATTAGACAAGAAGTACCAACGGTGGATGTACTGGCCAATCCACTATGGTAAAATGAGGAAAACTGGTCTTCTGTCTGGGACTGTGTCTTGGCTGTAAAGAAGTTGTCTCAAGTGCTCCAGCAATTCAAAGAGGATATGGCCCTTTAACGCTTGTATGAAACAATATCTCAGGTATTAAGTGTTGCTCTGCTTAAGAGGGGATATGGTGAGTATATGCCACATGCCATCCTTTGACTTTACCTGTGTAACCACATGGGGACATGAGGAAGTGAGATGGAAATGTTGGATATATCTTCCTTGGTGGATGGAAAACCTACCTTGATGGATGGAAAATCTACCTTGACCCTAAAGGCACAGGTATATGAGTTGCCAGGAAAAACAGTGGCAAAAAGGGGTTCTCCCAGGAAAATGAATGCTCTAGTTTCTACATGGCACATCTTCTTCACAAGCAGAGTAGAAGGACTGATTTTACTTCTGATCCTAATGAAGGGACTTCTGGTTTACATTTAAAATATCTGACTAATGAACTCTCCAACCAGTACTAGACAGGCCTTGCTTCCAGCCAGGGGGAGGAAGGGGCAAGAAGGTTTACTGGACAGTGTAAATTAGATGGCCTGGCATGGTGGACTCATGGGAGTATAAGGCTCTAGTAGACATCAATGCACAGTGTACCCTAATGCCACAAAGGTATAAAGGGGCAGAACTCATTTGTACTTCTGGAGTGATAGGGGGATCCCAGCAGCTGACTATATTGGAGGCCCAAGTGAGCCTAACTGTGAATGAGCAGCAAAAGCACCTCATTGTGACTGGCTTGGAGGCTTCATGCATTCTTAACATAAAGTACCTCAGAAGAAGGCATTCAAGAATCCAAAAGAATACCAGTGTGTTTCTGGTATAGCTGCCCTGGAGATGGAGGAAATCAATCAGCTGTCTGCCTTGCCTGCTTGTATTGGGTTTATGTGGCAATGTTTTAGTGGTGGGAGGCTGCATGTTTCAGGACTCTTCTCTGTGAGTCCTCTTCTTCTGAGTCCAGAAGCTGCCACATGTTAGAGAAGAGCCAGTTCCATACAGCTCCAAAAGGGGCTCACCACTGGCCAGAGCCAAGCCAATAAGTGCCATTGTTAGAACCTCTGTGAAAGCAGATTTAAGAAAAAGAAAATACTGCCACACAAGAGCATCTGGGAAAGAAAGAAATGAGAAACAACCCTGAAGGCACCAAGGTCAGTGAACAAGGATGGTATCTCAGGAAGTATCTCAGGCATTGGAGCAGAAGTTACCCTGTGGCCTGTGGAGAGGGCCATGGTGGAGAAGGCTGTCCCCCTGCAGCCTATGAGGCCCAAGGTGGAGCAGATCTCTATACAGCAGCCTGTGCAGGAGCAGGTAGATCTTGCCTGATGGAGGCTGCAGCCCATGGAGAGGCCCTGCCTGAGCAAATTCCAGGCCAGAGCTGCAATCCATGGAGAGGAGCCCATGTAGGAGCAGGTGATCTGGCAGGAGCTGCTGCCTATGGGGGATCGGTGCTGGAGCAGTTTGCTCCTGACAGATAGACCCTGTGGTACAGACCCATACTGGAGCAGTTCTTGAAGAGCTGCTGCCTGTGGGAAGCCCGCTCAGGATCAATTTGGAAAGGATGGTATCATGTGAAAGGGACCCCACATTGGAGAAGGGAAAGAGAATGATTGAGAAGGAGCAGTGGAGACAAAGTGTTATGGACACATTGCAACCTCCAGTCCCTGTTTTCTTGCGGCGTTTGGAGGGAGGAGGTAGAAGGTGGGGAAGGGGGAGGGGGGGGCACAGGTGAGGGGGTCGTGGAGAAAGTGTTTTTATTTTGCTTTTAGTTTCTCACTGCTCTAGATTGTTAGTAATAGGTAACAAATCATATTAATCTGCCTATGTTGAATCTGTTTTGCTCATGACAATAATAGTTGAGCGATTTCCCTGTCCTTGAGCCCTTCTTCATCGTATTTTCTTCTTTCCCATTTAGAAGGGGGAGTGAGAGAGCAGTTGCTGTGGAGCTCAGCTGCCCAGATGGGTAAAACAAACATGTTACAACTACTTTTAGGATCTAATATCTGGATTTTAGACATCTAATTCCCGTCCAAAATTTCTCACTAGGTTCCAAAGTGCTATCATTGATTTAGTCAGAATATCCATCCTAAATGTTAGAAATGAAGTTGAAAGTGAGAAAAAAGTTTTTAAAACAGTGTAAAGCAGGTAATATTTCACCTTTTGTTCTATTCCTGCTCCAGTCCTCTAACCATCTTAGTGGCCCTCCTCTGAACTTGCTTCAGTAGTTCTGTGTCCCTCTCGTACTGGAGAGAAAATTTGCTTTTCTCTCATCTCTCTCTCTCTTTCCAACTGAAGACATTTGTCCTCTGAGTCAAATCACTTTGATTCAGGAGTTCTGTCATTGTATTTTTACAACTCCTGTAGGGTGGAGCCCCACAAGAGTAGAGTAGAGATGGAAAATTACCTCCGTCGACCCGTTGGCCAGTCCTCTATTGATATAGCCCATGATTAAGTTGGCCTTCAAGGCTGCAAGTGCACACTGCTGGCTCATGCTGAGTTTTTCATCCACCTGAACCCCCAGTCCTTTCTGCATGGCTTCTCTCAGTGTGGTCTTCTCCCAGTCTGTATTTGTGTTTGGGATTGCTCTGACCTAGGTGCAGCACCTCACTCTCAACTAAGATACATATCTCTCTATAGTTTGTCACTTATTCACTGATTCCTTCTTATAGTTGCAGCAGTTAACAAACTACTTAGAGTCCATTCCTCCTAGGGATTGGGACATATTGTTAACATATTAATGATCGTCTGGAGTCCATTCCTCTGCAAGGATGGCTACCTGCCTTTGTTAACATTGATATATATTTTTCCTCACCTCTTTCTTTTCTTTAAAACATAATTCATGTCTCTGCAATACTTGGCAGAAAACAGGGGAGTGGAGGGGTAAATGCTTTCTGTATGTTCTCTCTTTATGATCATAGTTAATAAAGCTTCTCTCTGACTTGTCGTAAAATTATTCTTTATTATGAACTTACTGTGCAGAAGAGCTTCGGTATTCTCTGACTAGCCCAAAACCAAGATAAAACATAGCATCTGTAACAAGGTGCATTCTGCATTTAGCATGCAAAGTGAATATTATGAACATTGTATGTCCTTGAAATGTTTAAATTAGTCATTTTTTTCTGCTCAGAATTTATTTTTGACACATAACATATACAAGATCTTCATTGTTTACAATCTTTATAGATGCTTTTCCTAGCAAACATTTTTTGGGGTGTCACAAAAATGCCTACTACAACTAGCACTGGTTTCATAGTATTTTTGAGAATTAAATGTATTCAGTTTGTTGAACTATTATTTGTGGCAGTCCTACTTTTCATTCTCCACATTTAATCAGAAATTTAATAAAATAACTATTTCAAGTCTCATGCTGCTAGAATGTGTCAGAGCAATGTAATGCTCATAATGCCCACATGCTGATCATTTCTTTCTCTGAAGTGTCCATATTAAATAAAACTATTTGGCATGTTTCAAATAGCATTTTCAAATGCTTATAGGTATCCTGCAGCACCAAGGAAAATATCATACTGCACTTGCTGAGCTGTTAAGTTGTCTGTGAATCTCATTTTATTGTTCCTACAGCTAGTGATTTAAAAAGTGATAAATTTTAAAATTACTGGAGATACATCTGAAAGGACTAATTGTGTTTGATCCTGAGGACCTATATAGATATAGCCAAGGAATCTTTCCTAAGAATTAAATGGTATTTATAGTGATATAAATGATGCCAGATTTTTTTTTTTTTCTTTTATTTTTGTTTTTCAAATTACTCAGCTTCAGCAACTCATAAAATGGTAGCCGGAAACCAAAGAAAAAATATGTACTAAATTTTTATTTTTTATTGTGCTTACTGAAATTTGATTTCACTTTTTCCAAAACTGCAACATCTACAACAACAACCAAGTCAGTCAATGTTTTCTAAAAACACGGAATCATAGAATGGCTTGGGTTGGAAGGGACCTTAAAGGTCATCTAGTTCCAACATTACAGAGGAATCCAGAAGTCTGTCTTCTTTTCCTTTTTATTTTAAAGTGGAATATTTTCTTGTGTCGAGTTATAAGTCACACAACAGATAGTAAAGAAAGGCTTGATTCTAGTTTAACAGTTTAAAACCTGTAGAAGTTTGCAAGGATCAGTACAATAGTAATTTTATTATATTTTTATAAGCACACTCACATATATATACACACACATACATATATAATCAGAATCAGGTCCTTCTATTTTTTTCGTAGGTGGTGCTTTTGCCCTGGTGCATATCTACCTTAAATTACCATCAAATCTGTGGAATGACTTAAGATTTTCAGTAGCAAGGGAACTAACATCACCTTCTTTGTTCAAGTCCTGACATTTTAAATGAAATTGAGGTTTGCTCTAATATCCAGATCCCTGACTTAGCACAAAATAAAGATGTTTCATAAGCTCAGCATAACTGCAGTCTGTGCACAAATCTGAATATATGGCAATTTAAAGTGCTGTTGAATCAGCAAACATGTCTGAATAACTGTGAACAAATTTGTTAAGTGATACCAATCATAATAATAGCTTAAATTTAGGGTCATAATTTCTATATATTATCAGCAGAGCAAAAAATAACAAGAGGCCAGAGAACTTATATCTACTTGTCAAGTAATGTTTATTTAAACACAGTGTGATTTTTCTCATGTAAGAATTACGTATGTTTATACTTTTATGAAGGGAAAGACAGGGTGGTTGCTAATTTCACTTTCTCCTTTCTTTGTTTTTCCTTAGGTGGTGGTCATCATAACTGTGTTTTGGAAAGAAACAGCGGTATATGTCTTTGCCTGCTGGGGCTTGATTTGTGACTCTCCTACCTGGTGTTAATTTTTGTATATTTTTTATATGAATCATAAATATTTGAGGCATCTAGATTAACTTAATAGAATGAAGGATGAAATAGCATAGTCAATAAAAAGACATATTGACAAAGGTACCTATTCATCTACCTATATCATTCAGAATATCTCACTCTGTTCAGTTGCTTTCAGTACAGGATTAAGTAATAGTCTAAAGCTGTTCTTCTGGTCATACTGAGGGTCAACTGATTTTTGACACTGATGAACAAGTGTGCCCCTAGCTTATCATTAAGCCACATTAAGAATAACAGATCAGGAATTCCACCAACTTTCTTCTTTGCCGTGTATCAAAAAATCATTCTTAGAACATTACTACTAGATGAGAAGAGTTTATAGCATGGATATGATCTTTTGGTGAGTTGACCATAGGAAATGTGTTAAAGTCTGAATTCTGCTTGAATAAAATGGAATATGTTAGGTCTTACATTCAATATTTTGGGAACTTGAAATCCCAGTGAAATTAATCTCAACATTGCTGAGGCGATCGCCCCCGGGGCAGACGTGCTCTGCAGCGGAGCAGGGGATCGGGACAGGCAGGGCTATTTTCCTGGCATTGAGGCCACTCGAGGCAGCCGAGGGAGGCGCCACAACCCGGCAGCCCTCGTGAGGGTTGCTGACAAGGAGTAGGCGGAGCCAACAGAGCCCCCTCCCCGGCCGTTCAAAAGCAGCCCCTAGGGAGCACGAGTGACCAGGAGCGCGGCAACCAGGACGGGCAAACAGGGCAGGGCGCGTCAGAAAGGCGGGGCGCGTCAGAAAGGCGGGGCGCGTCAGTTTGCACGACAGTTCGTGCAGGCAGGGCTAGCAGGGAGGGCAGAGCGATCCCCTGCCCCTAAGAACACCTCAACCGACGGCTTTTGACCACCAGCTAGGCCACTATTGTCCTCGCTAGGCAGAGAGCTTGCGCTAGAAAGTCTGTAGCCACCCAGACAGAGTGCCTACTCAGAAATGCGGCAGTTCAGGTCTCTGGATGCCGGGAGTGCCAGAGCCTGCTGCTGCCATCTGAGGAAGGCAGAGATAGTGTGTGTGTGAGGTGCGAGCAAGTGGATGACCTGGTCCCCCTGGTGGCAGAGCTCAAGGAGGAGGTGGAAAGGTTGAGGACCATCAGGGAGTGCGAGCGGGAGATAGACTGGTGGAGCAACTCCCTGCAAGACCTGAAGAAGAGGCACTAGGGTGAGACTCCCCTACTGGGGGTGGACCCCCTGCCCAGTCACTGTCGGGCAGAAAGAGGGGACCTAGGAGTTGAGGAGGAGTGGAGACAGGTCCCTGCTCGGCATTGCAGGAAACTCCCCCCACCGCCTGCCCCACCTTCCCAGGTGCCCTTATGCAACAGGTTTGAGGCCCTGGAGCTCAAGAGAGCAGTGGAGGAGGGTGTGGCAGAAAAGTTAACCAGGAAGCCCAGGGCGAGGAAGTCTACTCCATGCCTCAAGATTGCTCCCACCAAGAAGGAGAGAAGGGTGATCATTGTGGGCGACTCCCTTCTCAGAGGAACGGAGGGCCCTATCTGTCGGCCTGACCCCACCCGTAGGGAAGTCTGCTGCCTCCCTGGGGCTGGGGTCAGGGATGTTACCAGAAAACTTCCCAACCTGGTTCGCCCCTCTGATTACTACCTGCTACTGATAGTCCAGGCTGGCAGTGATACCATTGATGAGAGAAACCTGAAGGCTATCAAACGGGACTTCAGGGGGCTGGGACGGTTAGTGGACAGAGCGGGAGTACAGGTGGTGTTTTCGTCCATTCCTACAGTGGCAGGGAATGGTTCAGAGAGGACACAAAAAGCCCACCTGATAAACACGTGGCTCAGAGTCTTGTGCCAACACAGAAGTTTTGGGTTCTTTGACCACGGGGCGCTCTACTCGGCACCTGGCCTGATGGCCGCAGATGGGTCCCAACTGTCTGCAAGGGGAAAGCGGATCCTGGCCCAGGAGCTGGCAGGGCTCATTGAGAGGGCTTTAAACTAGGTAAGAAGGGGGGCGGGGATGAAACAAAGCCTGTTGGAGGTGTGCCAGGGGGAACAGTGGCAAGGCTAGGGGGAGAAGGCTAAGGCCCAGCTGAAGTGCATTTACACTAATGCACGCAGCATGGGCAACAAGCAGCAGGAGCTGGAAGCCATTGCGCAGCAAACAGGCTATGACTTGGTTGCCATCACGGAAACGTGGTGGGACCACTCTCATGACTGGAGTGCTGCAATGTCTGGCTATAGGCTCTTCAGAAGGGACAGGCAGCACGAAAGTGGTGGTGGAGTGGCTCTCTATATTAGAGAGTGTTTTGATGTCGTCAAACTTGAGGCTGGGAATGACAAGGTGGAGTCGCTATGGGTTAGGATCAGCGGAAAAGCCAACAAGGGAAGCATCCTGGTAGGGGTCTGTTAAGACCCAAACCAGGATGAGGGGACGGATGAGGAGTTCTACAGGCAGCTGGCAGAAGTTGCAAAATCGTCAGCACTTGTTCTTGTGGGGGACTTTAACTTCCCAGACATCTCCTGGAAACACAACACAGCCCAGAGAAAGCAGTCCAGGAGGTTTCTGGAGAGCGTGGAAGATAACTTCCTGATGCAGGTGGTTGGCGAGCCTACCAGGGGAGGTGCCCTGGTAGACCTTCTGTTCACTAACAGAGAAGGACTGCTGGGAGATCAGTAAAACCACTGTCTTGGACTTCTGGAGGGCTGACTTTGAGCTGTTCAAGACACTGGTTGGCAGAGTCCCTTGGGAGGCGGTTCTGAGAGACAGAGGAGCCCAGGAGGGCTGGGCGCTCTTCAAGAAGGAAATCTTAATGGCTCAGGAGCAGTCTGTCCCCACATGCCCAAAGACGAGCCGGCGTGGAAGAAGACCGGCCTGGCTGAGCAGAGAGCTGTGGCTCGAGCTTAGGAGAAAAAAGAGGGTTTATAATCTTTGGAAAAGAGGGCGGGCCACTCAGGGGGACTACAAGGATGCTGCGAGACGGTGCAGGGACAAAAACAGAAAGGCCAAAGCTCATGTGGAGCTCAATCTGGCCACTGCTGTTAGGGACAACAAAAAATGTTTTAATAAATACATCAATGCCAAAAGGAGGACTAAGGACAATCTCCACCCTTTACTGGATGTGGGGGGAAACTTAGTAATCAGGGATGAGGAAAAAGCTGAGGTGCTTAATGCCTTCTTTGCCTCAGTCTTTAACAGCAAAACCAGTTGTTCTCTGGACGCCCAGTACCCTGAGCTGGTGGAAGGGGATGAGGAGCAGAATGTCGCCCCCACAATCCACGAGGAAATGGTTGGCGACCTGCTGCAGCATTTGGATGTACGCAAGTCGATGGGGCCGGATGGGATCCACCCGAGGGTACTGAGAGAACTGGCAGAGGAGCTGGCCAAGCCGCTTTCCATTATTTATCAGCAGTCCTGGCTATCGGGGGAGGTCCCAGTTGACTGGCGGCTAGCAAACGTGACGCCCATCTACAAGAAGGGCCGGAGGGTAGACCCGGGAAACTACAGGCCTGTTAGTTTAACATCAGTGCCAGGGAAGCTCATGGAGCAGATTAACTTGGGTGTCATCATGCGGCAGATGCAAGGCAAGCAGGCGATCAGGCCTAGTCAGCATGGGTTTACGAAGGGCAGGTCCTGCTTGACGAACCTGATCTCCTTCTATGACAAGGTAACACGCTTAGTGGATGAGGGAAAGGCTGTGGACGTGGTCTACCTTGACTTCAGTAAGGCCTTTGACACTGTTCCCCACAGCATTCTCCTCAAGACACTGGCTGCTCATGGCTTGGACTGGCGTACACTTTGTTGGGTTAAGAGCTGGCTGGATGGCCGGGCCCAGAGAGTTGTGGTGAATGGAGTCAAATCCAGTTGGAGGCCGGTCACTCGTGGAGTCCCCCAGGGCTCGGTACTGGGGCCAGTCCTCTTTAACATCTTCGTCGAGGATCTGGACGAGGGGATCGAGTGCGCCCTCAGCAAGTTTGCAGATGACACCAAGTTAGGTGCGTGTGTCAATCTGCTTGAGGGTAGGAAGGCTCTGCAGGAGGATCTGGATAGGCTGGACCGATGGGCCGAGGTCAACGGTATGAAGTTCAACAAGGCCAAGTGCCGGGTCCTGCACCTGGGGCCCAACAACCCCAAGCAGAGCTACAGGCTGGGAGATGAGTGGTTGGAGAGCTGCCTGTCAGAGAAGGACCTGGGAGTAGTGGTTGACAGTCGGCTGGATATGAGCCAGCAGTGTGCTCAGGCGGCCAAGAAGGCCAGCAGCATCCTGGCTTGCATAAGAAACAGCGTGGCCAGCAGGTCCAGGGAAGTGATTGTCCCCCTGTACTCGGCTCTGGTGAGGCCACACCTCGAGTACTGCTTTCAGTTTTGGGCCCCTCGCTACAAGAAGGACATGGAGGTGCTTGAGCGAGTCCAGAGAAGGGCTACGAAGCTGGTGAGGGGCCTGGAGAACAAGTCTTACGAGGAGCGGCTGAGGGAGCTGGAACTGTTTAGCCTGGAGAAGAGGAGGTTCAGGGGCGACCTTATCGCACTCTACAGGTACCTGAAAGGAGGCTGTAGCGAGGTGGGGGTTGGTCTGTTCCCCCACGTGCCTGGTGACAGGACGAGGGGGAATGGGCTAAAGTTGTGCCAGGGGAGGTTTAGTTTGGATATTAGGAAGAACTTCTTTACTGAACGGGTTGTTAGTCACTGGAATGGGCTGCCCAGGGAAGTGGTTGAGTCACCATCCCTGGAGGTCTTTAAAAGAAGTTTAGATGTAGAGCTTAGGGATATGGTTTAGTGGAAGATTTGTTAGCGTTAGGTCAGAGGTTGGACTCCGTGATCTTGGAGGTCTCTTCCAACCCAGACTATTCTGTGATTCTGTGATTCTGTGAACATTAAAAATCTTAAATACTTATGATTGGTGAAATGTAATGCTTATATTTTAATGCTTTTCATCTGACACATAATATAGGTGTCAAATATTTTTCTCTATAAATATCTATTTTGTTTCTCCTTGTAAACTCTACCAGGAAAAGAAGTTCCAGTCTTTACAGTAGTGTAGAAGTTCAAATGTGGTAGATGATTAAAGTTCAGGTCTCCTCCTTCTCAGATGATTGTTCTAATTACTATTCCTCTGAAATGTTTGCAAACAATAAATTAGTAATCCATCGGGAAATATCTAAAAATAAGTTTAAATATTTGAAACAAAGGGATAATAATATATATATATATATTATTTCTTTATCACATGAGGATAAAATAACATCTATAACTCTTAACTTTTATATGATCTTATTTTTCCATTCATAATGTGAAAGACTCCTACCATAGCTATCCAATGTAAACATAGATAAATTGTACAAATCAAGTAGAGGTGAAATTAAAACCCTGCCTAGGTACTTGTCATTTTATTTTGGCAGATTAAGCATGCTTAAGGACCTGTACTTTCTAGGATATTCCTCAAGCTGTGCTACATTACATTCTTTAAAAGTACTACTGTCTATATTAAGCTCAGTTTCTAGTGTGAAATATATTCACAAATTGTAGTGTTAAATATATTCACAAAATATGTCTCTTTTTACTTAAAAGATGCAAAAGATTTTTTTTAACCTAATTCCATATAATAAAACATTATCTATCACTTGTTTAGTGAAGTCTCTGTTTAAAAAGAGAATTAGGTTCCTTGTCTAGTCCTGAGGACAAATGAATCAGGTTGTATTTATATAGCTAACTCCCCTCTCCCTTGAAATAAGGTTGCGTCATTCATGTTGCCTATGAGATACATGAGAACATATGTGTGGTTGTGAAGTAAGAAATAAGATAAAACTACTTTCTTATCTTTCTTTTTTTTTTTTTTTTTTTTTTTTTTCTTTTCTTTTTTCAAGGGCAAAAGAAGTGGGCTCCACAGGCTGTATCAGTAGCTAAACTGAACTGTCAGATGTTCCTAAGGGTCATTTCAACAAGAATGCCCTAGCTGGAATCATTTTGTTTCTGTTTACAGTTTAGACCCAGATGGTGTTTTCTGATAACCTTCCATGCCTCCATATTGCACTGTAAATTAGGCTTGGTATCTTGGACAGACTTTCAGTATTGGACATCAGTTTGGAACTCCTATCATTCACCTTGTTCCCATCTAAACCAGAAAAAAAAAATAATAATAATTTTGTCATTACTCAATTATGTAAGGGAACCTGTTTGACCTATGTCATTACCTATCTTTTTGTAGCAAAAGGTTCTGTGAAGGACAGGAGGTGAATCCAGAGGGAATTTTTATCATTATTATTATTATTTTTTCCCCCCCTCTGACTTCAGGATCTCTCTCTCTCTCTCAAATCTCCTCTACTTGCATTACTTAGTTTTCAGTCTAATTTCTGATCAAAATATCATGTTCAGCTGGATTTTCAGTATCTCCTCAGATGGAAACTCCACACCTCTGGGCAAGCTGATATGGTCCACAGCAACCTTCATACTAAAGTGCTTTCATATGTTCAAATGGTGTTTCACATTTTAAGTTTGCGCACGTTGCCCTTTCAAAGGGCAACACAGAAAAGAGTTTGACTCCATCTTTTTGCCTTTCCGTGGAATATTTATAAACATTTGTGTTGAGTTGACCCCAGCTAGAAGCTAAGCACCCTTCTATTATTCTTTTCATGAACAGAGAAGGACCAGTAGCAGATGTGGTGGTTGGGAGTTGTCTTGGGCAGAGTGACCACGAAAGGAATAGTGTAGCCAGCAGGACCAGGAAAGTGATCACACCCTTGTATTCTGCTCTGGTTAGATCACACCTCAAGCACTATGTTCAGTTTTGGGCCCCTCACTTCAAGAAGGACATCAAGGCCCTGGAACATATCCAGAGAAGGGCTACAAAGCAGGTGAAGGGTCTGGAACACAAGTCCTATGAGGACTGGATGAGGGAACTAGGGTTTTTTAGTCTAGAGAAAAGGAGGCTCAGGGGAGACCTTATTGCTCTTGAAAGCAAGAACCTTATTGCTACCAGAAAGGAAGTTGTGGGGACCTGGGTGTGGGACTCTTCTTGCAGATAACTAGTGATAGGACTAGAAAGAATGGCATCAAGCTGCTCCAGCATAGACTAAGTTTGGAAATTAGGAGACATTTATTCTCAGAAAGAGTAGCTGGGCATTGGAATGGGTTGTCCAGGGAATTGGTGGAGTCACTGTCTGTGGGGTTCTTTAAGGAAAGGGTAGATGTGGCAGTTAGGGACATGTGTTATTGGGAAATATAGGTGGACAGTTGGACTAGATGATCTTGAAGGTCTTTTCCAACCTTAATGTTTCTATGATTCTATTTGTTCACTCACTCCCACTCAGCAGGACGGGGGAGAGAATCAGAAGAGCAAATGTTGAAAACTCATGGATCAAGACAAACACAGTTCAATAGGTGAAAGAAATCCATGCATGCAAGCCTAGCAAAAGGAATTCATTCACTTCTACCCATCAGCAGACAGGAGCCCAGCCACTTCCTTGGATGCAGGGCATCAATGTGCATAACAGTTACTTAGCAAAACAAATGCCTTAACTAACAACTTTTTCCCTGTGCTTGTGTTTTTGAACATGAAATTGTACAATGTGGTATATCCTTTATGTCAATTTAATCAGTCAGGAAGATGCCCATTTGGTCAATTTAGTTTAGCTTTCCCATTTGTATTTCTTTTCCAATCTGTTGCCCGCTTTTAAGCTACTCACTAAGGGGTAATACTGAGAAACACAGAAAGTCTTGACATAAGTGCTGATGAACAATAGCCAAAACACTGATGTATCATTAACTTTTTAAGCCAAAAATCCAAAACACTACACCATACTAGCTGCTACTAAGAAAAAATACTCCATACTAGATGGACCTAGTATGATACTGAAGAGATCTTCCTGAGGCTTCTCTTCTTCAGGCTAACAGTCCCAGCTTTCTCAGCATCTCCTCCTACGATAAAGATGCTTCAGACCCCTAATTATCTTGGTGACCCTTGCTGGACTCTATCCACCATGCCCATGTCTTTCTTATATTGGACCCAGGACTCCATATGTGGCCTCACCAGGACAGAGTAGAGGGGAAAAACAACATCCCTCAACCTTATGGCAATGTTCTTCCTAATGCAGTCCGGGAAGTTGCTGACCTTTTTGGCCATGAGAGCCAAATTGCTATATCAGCTTGTTTTCTGACAGGACCCACAGATCATTCTATACAAAGCTGCTTCCAACTGGTCTGACCCTAGCAAGAGCTAGTACATATGCTTTTTTTTCTTCTGAAGTGCAAGCCTTCCTATTTACCTCTGTTGAACAAAGATAAACAAGAAATAAAAACACAAATAAAACATCCTCTGAAAACTCTTCAGTGATAATATGAATTTTAGGGTAGCTAGCTAGAAACTAGATGTGTAACTTTTATATGTCGGTGTTATAACACACAGAGTCTTAGTTCAGCCTTTTCTGAAGCATGAACACAGCATGTCTAGATCCTGCTGTTAACATTGATCTGTCTTCATTGCAATAGAAGAAGAAGCAGAATATCAAATCAAAATGTGATAGAAGATGAAAAATAAACTATTATTATAGTTTAAAACAGGACTGCTTTAACCAGCAGCTTGTTTACTGTAAAACACCTCAGTGTATCAAGAGGTTTTACACCCTCTCCTGCCTCCAGTAGGAATTCAGTTTACTACATTAAAGATCAGCTCCAATATGGCACAGTTGTGTAACCCTAGATCAGAATTCTGTGAAAACAATTAGTTCATAAAGAAAAAGCTGCTAGAAGCCTTGTCTGGAACCCCACCCTTCATGGGAATTCCATTTATTCTCATGCACTTACCCATGGTCTTGCCTGGACTACACTGTAGGTATGCGGTGCCTGGCCTTGTGCTTTGCTGAGTCTGACCTTGCTTTACTGATTTGACATCTTCTGGAAAGAGTCCAGCGGAAGGCCACAAAGATGATACAAGACCTCTTCAGATGACTGAGGTTAAAGTCTGCTTGAATACACACAAGCCAAAAATCACAGAATCACAGAATCACAGAATCACAGAATTTCTAGGTTGGAAGAGACCTCAAGATCATCAAGTCCAACCTCTAACCTAACACTAACAGTCCCCACTAAAACATATCCCTAAGCTCTACATCTAAATGTCTTTTGAAGACTTCCAGGGATGGTGACTCCACCACCTCCCTGGGCAGCCTGTTCCAATGCCTCACAACCCTTTCAGTAAAGAAGCTCTTCCTAACATCTAACCTAAAACTCCCCTGGCGCAACTTTAGCCCATTCCCCCTCGTCCTGTCACCAGGCACGTGGGAGAACAGGCCAACCCCCACCTCTCTACAGCCTCCTTTCAGGTACCTGTAGAGAGCGATAAGGTCGCCCCTGAGCCTCCTCTTCTCCAGGCTGAATAAGCCCAGCTCCCTCAGCCGCTCCTCGTAGGACTTGTTCTCCAGGCCCCTCACCAGCTTCGTCGCCCTTCTTTGGACCCGCTCAAGCACCTCCATGTCCTTCTTGTACCGAGGGGCCCAAAACTGAACACAGTACTCGAGGTGCGGCCTCACCAGAGCCGAGTACAGGGGGACGATCACCTCCCTAGCCCTGCTGGTCACACTATTTCTGATACAAGCCAGGATGCCGTTGGCCTTCTTGGCCACCTGAGCACACTGCTGGCTCATATCCAGCCGACTGTCCACTATCACTCCCAGGTCCTTCTCTGCCTGGCAGCTCTCCAACCACTCATCTCCCAGCCTGTAGCTCTGCTTGGGGTTGTTGGGCCCCAGGTGCAGGACCCGGCACTTGGCCTTGTTAAACTTCATGCAGTTTACCCCAGCCCATCAATGCAGCCTATCCAGATCCTCCTGCACAGCCTTCCTACCCTCGAGCAGATCGACACACACACCTAACTTGGTGTCATCTGCAAACTTACTGAGGGTGCAGTCAATGCCCTCGTCCAGATCATTGATGAAGATGTTAAAGAGGACCGGCCCCAGTACCGAGCCCTGGGGGACGCCACTAGTGACTGTCCTCCAACTGGATTTGACTCCATTTACCACAACTCTTTGGGCCCGGCTATCCAGCCAGTTTCTAACCCAACGAAGCGTGCGCCAGTCCAAGCCAAGAGCAGCCAGTTTCTTGAGGAGAATGCTGTGGGAGACGGTGTCAAAAGCCTTGCTGAAGTCAAGGTAGACCACATCCACAGCCTTTCCCTCGTCCACCCAGCGCGAAAATGTGTGTCTCCAGTAGACTGTCAAAGACTCGCAGTCTATCCAGCAGCTTGAACCCATATACTACTCTCTGTCATTTACTGGGACCCAGACCTATGGGGTATCAGGTCTATAGCCTGTCTTTACAGATGCTATCAGGTCATTGATGAATAAGTTGAATATCACTGGACCCGGTATTGACCCCTGAGGTACACCGTTAGCCACAGGCCTCCAACTAGACTTTGCACCTTTGAGCATAACCCTCTATCTCTGCCACCCAGCCAGTTCTTGATCCACTCCACTGTCTACTCATCCATCCCATACTTCTGGAGCTTTCCCAGGAAGATGTTATGGGAGACAGTGTCAAAAATCTTGCTGAAGTCAAGGAAGACAACATCCACTGCTCTCCCCTCATCTATCCATCCAGTCATTTCATCAAAGAAGGCTATCAGATTTGCTAAACATAACTTCCCCTCAATGAATCCATGCTGACTGCTCCTGATCACCTTATTTTCCTCCACATGCTTTGAGATGGTTGCTCCATCACCTTTCCAGGGATAGACAAGTTGCCAACATTTAAACAGCACTTCTTCCAAGCTCAGGATCGGTGCATCTCGAAAGGTAGGAAATCGGGGAAGGGGGGTAGAAGAGCTGCATGGATTAGCAAGGAGCTCATTGACAAGATCTAAAGGAAGAGGAAGATCTATGAAATGTGGAAAAAGGGTTTGTCCTCTTGGCAGGAGTAGGAGTGTTGTCAGGGCCTGCAAGGATGCGACAAGGAAGGCAAAAGCCCACCTGGAGGTGAAGCTTGCAAAAGAAAAAAAGGATAATAAGATGAGTTTTTTTTCAAGTATGTAAACAGCAAAAGGAAGACGAGGGATAATGTGGGTTCTCTGCTGAACGAGGGGGATGTCCTGGTCACGGGAGATGCTGAGAAGGCAGAGATACTGAATTCCTTCTTTGCTTTGGTCTTTGCTTCAAAGATTCACCCCCGGGACTCCTGGGCCCTGGAGGGAGGAGAAAAAGTCTGGAAAGCGGAGATCTCTCCCCCTGCCCCCCCCCCCCCCCCCCCGGGTTGACAAGGGAATGGTTCGTGAGTGTCTGAGTGGGCTCAAGGCACACAAATCTATGGGTCCCGATGGGATGCATCCGCGTGTGCTGAGATAGCAGAGGTGATCGCTGAACAGCTTTCTATCATCTTTGAAAGGTCTTGGAGAACAGGAGAGGTGCCTGAAGACTGGAAAATAGCCAATGTCACTCCGGTCTTCAAGAAGCACAAGAAGGAGGATTCAGGAAACTACAGGCCAGTCAGTCTCACCTCTGTCCCTGGAAAGGTATTGGAACAGCTTGTTCTGGATGCCATCTCCAAGCAATTGGAAGAGAAGAATGTTATGAAGAGTAGTCAGCACGGATGCACCAAGGGGAAATCATGTTCGACCAACCTCGTAGCCTTCTATGATGGCATCACCAGCTGGGTAGATGGGGGGAGAGCATTGGATATCATCTACCTTGACTCTAGCAAGGCTTTTGATAGTGTCTCCCATGACATCCTGCTAGCAAAGCTGAGAAAGTGTGGGATAGAGGAGTGGACAGTAAGGTGGGTTGAGAACTGACTGACTGGCCAAGCCCAGAGGGTGGTGACTGGCGGTGCAGAGTCCAGCTGGAGACCTGTGACTAGCCATGTTCCCCAGGGGTCGGTGCTGGGTCCGGTCTTGTTCAACATCTTCATCAACTACCTTGATGAGGAAATAGTGTCTGCCCTCAGCAAGTACGCTGATGATACAAAGCTGGGAGGAGTGGCAGACACGCCAGAAGGTTGTGCTTCCATTCAGTGCCACCTGGACAGGCTGGAAAGATGGGCAGGAAGAAACCAGATATTGTTTAATAAGAGCAAGTGTACAATCCTGCACCTGGGAAGGAACAACCAGAAGTATCCGTACAGGCTGGGGGATGACCTGCTGGACAGGATCTCTGCGGAGAAGGACCTGGGGGTCCTGGTGGACGACAGGTTGACCATGAGCCAGCAGTGTGCCCTCGTGGCCAAGAGGGCCAATGGGATCCTGGCGTGCATTAAAAGGAACATGGCCAGCAGGTCAAGAAAGGAGATCCTCCCCCCTCTACTCTGCCCTATCAGGCCTCAGCTGGAGTACTGTGTCCAGTTCTGGGTTCCCTGGTACAAAAAAGGCAGGGATCTCCTGGAAAGAGTCCAGTGGAGGGCCACAAAGATCATACGGGGCCTGGAGTATCTTCCCTATGAAGAAAGGCTGAGACACCTGGGTCTGTTCAGCCTGGAGAAGAGAAGACTGAGAGGGGATCTCATCAATGTGTATAAAAATAGCTGAGGTGTGGGAGACAGAAGGATGTAGCCAACATCTTCTCAGTGGTTTGTGGGGACAGGACAAGGGGCAAATGGCCACAAATGAATCACAGGAAGTTCCACACCAACATGCGAAAGAACTTCACGGTGAGGGTGACAGAGCACTGGAACAAGCTGCCCAGGGAGGTTGTTGAGTCTCCTTTTCTGGAGATATTCAAGGCCCGTCTGGACACCTACCTGGGCAGCCTGCTCTAAGGAACCTGCTTTGGCAGGGGGTTGGACTTGATGATCTTTTGAGGTCCCTTCCAACCCCTCTAATTCTGTGATGCTGTGATTCTGTGATAGAGGTGAGGTTGTTTGGCCTGTAGTTTCCTGGTTCTTCCTTCTTGTCCTTCTTGAAGACTGGAGGAATGTTGGCTTTATTCCAGTCTCCAGGCACCTCTCCTGTGCTCCCAGACCTTTTAAAGATGACAGACAGTGGTTTAGCAATAATGCCCACTAGTTCCCTCAGCACCCTCGGGTGCATTCCATTTTGGCCCATAGATTTTATGGGTATCTATCTTGCCTAAATAACCTCTAACCCAAACCTCTTCAGCCTGGTGGAAGTCTTCCTTTCTCCAGGGTTTCTCTCTTGTTTCTGGACTCGGTAGTGCATAGGGGCTTGCCTTAACAGTGAAGACTGAAGCGAAGAAGCCATTCAGTAAGTCTGCCTTCTCTGGTAACAACTGTCACCAAGGCACCCACCTCATTTAGCAGCACACCCACATTTTCCTTAGTCTTCCTTTTGCTGCTGATGTATTTGAAGAAACCCTTCTTGTTGTCCTTCATGACCCTTGCCAGTTTTCATTCTAAATGGTCCTTGGCCTTCCTCATTGCATCCCTCCATTCTCTAACAATGTTCCCATATTCCACCCAAGTGGTCTGTTCCTTCTTCCACTTCATACATTTTTTTCTTTTGTTTAAGTTTTCCCAAGAGCTACTTGCCCATCCACGCAGGTCTCCCCCCCCCCCCCCCCCCCTTGCTTGATTTCTCTCATCAATCCTGAGCCTGGAGGAAGTATTGCTTGGATATTAGCCAACTCTCCTGGGCCCCCTTTCCCTCTAGGGTCCTGGCCCAGGGGATTCTTCCAACTAGGTCCCTGAAGAGGTCAGAATTAACTCTCCTGAAATCCAGGGTTGCAGTCCTACTTTTTGCCCGGCTTCCTCCTCACAGTATCTTGAACTTGAACATCTCGTGTCCACTGCAGCTGAGACTGACCTCAAACTTCATTTTACCAACTAGACCATCTCTGTTTGCTAGCATCAGGTCCAGCAGCGCCCCTCTCCTTGTTGGCTCATCTACCACCTGTGTCAAGAAGTTTGTTCTGAGCTTTGCTGTGTCTTCCCAGCAAATATCATAGAATCACCAAATCATTAAGGTTGGAAAAGACCTCCAAGTTCATCTGGCCCATCCCCCTATCACCAGTATCACCCGCTAAACCATGTCCCTAAGTACAATGCCCAACATTTCCTTAAACACCCCCAGGGATGTTTATGGCGCAGGAACCTTCTGAAGAGTTTATAGCCAGTCATTGCAGCACTCCAGTCATGAGAGACGTGGTGGGACCACTCTCATGACTGGAGTGCTGCAATGACTGGCTATAAACTCTTCAGAAGGGACAGGCAGCACAGAAGGGGTGGTGGAGTGGCTCTCTATATTAGAGAGTGTTTCGATGTTGTAGAACTCGAGGCTGGGCATGACAAAGTCGAGTCCCTTTGGGTTAGGACCGGCGGGGCCAACAAGGCTAGCGTCCTGGTCGGGGTCTGTTACAGACCGCCGAACCAGGACGAGGAGACGGATGAGGAGTTCTACAGGCAGCGAGCAGTAGTTGTGAAATCGTCAGCGCTGGTTCTCGTGGGGGACTTCAACTTCTCTGACATATCCTGGAAGCACAACACAGCCCAGAGGAAGCAGTCTAGGAGGTTTCTGGAGAGCGTGGAAGATAGCTTCCTGACACAGCTGGTTAGTGAGCCTACCAGGGGTGGCGCCCCGCTAGACCTTCTCTTCACAAACAGAGAAGGACTGGTGGAGGATGTGATTGTCGGGAGCTGTCTTGGGCAGAATGACCATGAAATGGTGGAGTTCTCTATTCTTGGTAAGGCCAGGAAGGGGACCAGTAAAACCACTGTATTGGACTTTCGGAGGGCTGACTTTGTGCTGCTGAGGACACTGGTTGGTAGAGTCCCTTGGGAGGAGGTTCTGAAGGGCAGAGGAGTCCAGGAAGGCTGGGCGCTCTTCAAGAGGGAAATCTTAATGGCGGAGGAACAGTCTGTCCCGACGTGCAGAAGGATGTAGCCAACATCTTCTCAGTGGTTTTTGGGGACAAGACAAGGGGCAATAGCTGTAAGATAGAGCACAGGAAGTTCCGCATCGATATGTGAAATGACTTCTTCACGGTGAGGGTGACAGATCACTGAAACAGGCTTTCAGGGGAGGTTGTGGAGTCTCTTTCCCTGGAGATATTCAAGGCCCATCTGGAAACCTACCTGGGCAGCCTGCTTTAAGGAACTTGCTTTGGCAGGGGGGTTGTACCTTATGATCTTTCAAGGTCCTTCCAACCCGTAAAAATTTGTGATTCTGTGAGTCTGTGACTTTTCAGTTTCTCGCTCTGTCCTGCCAGTGAGTAGCCTGGCAGTGCAGCAGGAGCTGGGAGACAACAGACCCAGGACAGCTGACCCAAACTGGCCAAAGGGGTATTCCATACCATCTGACATCATGCTGAACAATTAACATGGGGTAGCTGACCAGGATGGGGGGGACCACTTGGACATTGGTCAGTGGGTGGTGAGCTATTGCCTTGTGCATCACTTGTTTTGTACACATTACTATTATTATTATTATTTCCTTTATTTTCTGTCCTAATAAACTATCTTTATCTCAACCCACAAGCTTTCATTTTTTTACAGATTCTCTCCCCAATCCCACTGGGAGGTGAAGGGGAAGGTGAGAGAATGGCTGTGTGGTGCTTAGCTGACTGCCGAGTTAAACCACAACATCTGTCATATTTAGACTAGTCTGGTTCACAGTGACTCAGATTATCCTATGGGGTTAACAGACAATAAAGTGTAGTGAAATAAAATGCCCTAGACACATCATATTCTTTACTGTAGTGATATATATCTAAGAATAAAAGACAAATTCTTAAATTATTTCTGAGCAGCTACTCTGCAGGCCATAAATTAATTATTCTACAGATGGTAGCGATATAAAGATAGCTGCCAGTTCAACAATGGCATTAGTGTTTAATTCCTCTTTGCAAGCAATGAGTTATTAAAAATTTAACAACTCTGGACCTTTGTGGATCTGTTTCCTAGATGTTAAATTTCTGTTTTGATAAGACCTCTTGTGTTCACCTTACACTTAAACACCTTCAGAATAGGTTCAAAGTTCCTCAGACAGTAGATTCTGAATATTAATTAGTCCAATGGAGTTGAAGATAGCATCTTCATTTTTTTCTTACATGTTTACTACTCAATTTGCAGTAAGCGAACTGTCATTGAGCACTTAATAAGCATCTCTAACCTCAGCTAGATACACAAGGATGGAGTAATCTATATATTATTCAGATGCATTTCTCTTTTTTTCAGGTCATCTATTGAAATCCTGTTGCTAAAAAACAATAACATGGCTAGGGTAACCAACATATTAGAAAGAAAATACTTTCCTTTATCAATACTAAGTTATTCTAAAATAACATAGCAACAACTACTAAATCAAAAAATACTGTACCCAAATATCTATAAATCCCCAGAAAGCAAAAAAAAATAAAATAAAAAAACCATAAATATCAGGCCCGGATACTGAAACTCTTGGCAGATTACCACTGTATTGTTTAATAAAAAATATAGATTATTTATTCTCTCTGTTGAGTCCTTTGCTAGCATTCTTCATGTATAAGAACATGAAAATGTGCAAAATAACAACTTTACTTTTATCTATATTTTCAGTTATTTAATTCACAGTATTTTCCCTGTAAACATTATTAACCTAACATAATTAAATAAATAAGTAAATAGTTTGTAATAATAAACCTTTGCATTATCCTCTTTTTAAGTTAATGGAAAAAAAATAAATAAATTACACATTATCCTTTTAAAATATTTTTTTTAGAAATAGTCCTTTCAATAAACAAATATTACATGTAAGTTTTCATGATATTTTTTTTTCATTTAACATTTTAATGTTTATTATATTGGATTAAATTATAATCACTGATAGAAAATGCATTTCTCTTACTTTTAGTTTGACAAAATATAATGTACTCACTTTCTTATTCTTTCAAGTACAAGTTCATCCTAAAGGAATATATCTCATAAGTTTTTTTTTTTTTTTTTTTTTTTTTTAATTACTCTGTAAGCAGAATATAGTCACTCTTACAATGGACACACCTAAGAAATAGGTCAGTTCAATAGGAAAAAAAAAAATTACCACTTGAGAATTCTGCCCCTAATTTTAGACCTAACAGCAATGAGCACAAAACCTACAGCTATCCTCGGGTGATTCTGTGCAACCAGAAACTAGTCCCTTAGCCAGAAGAAAAATTGTATAAAGACCTCTTTGGAACAATATGAGGAAATAATCTGTTGAAAGGAATAAGAAGGTGGAATATGGTTTTGCTGATCTCATGTAATATACTTTCTGCAAATATACCAGACATTTGCATTAGCTTAGTGAAAATCTGTGGTTCTTTGAATCAAAGACTGCTTCAGCTGTCAGAAGGATTTTATCACCCATTAAAGTAATCTCAGTATCACTAAAACTCAGATTGAATCAGATCATTAGAATTGGTTAGATTTTCTTCAGGTTCTCTTATAATTAGTTCTGTAGTATAATTATTAATACTGATGAGTAAAGTGCACCAAATACAAATATATTTTTTCTATAATTATTTTGGTGTAAACATTATGGAAATATATATATATATATATACATAATTAGATGGAGATACAATGAGATACAGATGATCCATATATTTTCTGTCTCATTCTCGCAACAGTTAAGTATCTGTGAACAGCTTACTGAGACATCCTCTCTCAGTAATATTCACTGTGATTCTAAAGACTGTCATTGCCCAAAAAGTATAAACTAAAGCCACTAAATATAACGGGATGATGTAAAACTTTTTTTTTTTTTTTTTTTTTTGACAAGTTGGCTTCATCTCTCTCAACTTTAGATAATGCTATCTATATTTAAACTAGCGACTTTAGGGTCCTCAAATAAACTTCTTCAGAATGTAATTACTGTACCTTATTTTAGGAATTTACAATTATATCAATAACCCTTGAAAAAAGTGTACTCCTCTCCATTGACTATGAAGTAGCACTAAGATGACCAGCTTAGATACAGGTATTGACACGGTAAATATCAGCATTTAGTCGTGTGATTTTCAGTCATGAAATGAAGGTTGTTGCTCCAATGAATTTACAAGCAAAAGAAGACAGGATGAAGTGGAGATTTAAGAAAATTAAATATTATGCACAAAATCAGTATATAAAAGTAATAGCCTCTGAATCCTAATAAAATATTTTAAAAGACTGTACCTACTTCACGTTTCAGTATGCAGTGCTATCGAATATCTTCTCTTTTGCACCCTGGAAATGTCTTCATACATGCATTACTGTTATGTTTATGAAAGTTTTATTTTTATTTTTTTGTTTTGTTTTGTTTTGTTTTTCTAACTTATTTCCATTGTACTAAAAATGCTGTTTGATTCACTTCTACATAGAGAGCTCATAAAATATTGAAAGGCTTCAATAATTTTAAATCATTCTACACTGCACATAGAGATTTAAATTTAAGTGTTTTATTATTATTATTATTATTATTATTATTATTATTATTATTATTAGCACTTTAATTTGGAAGGCACTAGGCTTCTACAAGATTTTAAATTATTGGAGTATTTCAAATTTTTATAAGCTTTCCAGTAAATATGTGACTATGGTTCTGGGCTTGTAAAGTGTAGCACAATTTAAATTTAATCTAAATTATTTAAGTGCTTCAGACTTCAGGGAGATTTTTAATTTTTCGAACCAGGATTCATATTCAGAGACTAAAGCAATCTTATCATGCAAAGTGCTTTCATCACTTTAAAGACCTGCAGGCAGCATTCAGAACAGACCTTTTTTATTGTCACTTTGTTAATTTAAATTATTTTCTTTTTTCATCTCCAGTGTATGAAAAGGAAGCAAGTAAAATAAGAAGATAAAGGGAAGCTACTGTTTCCTCTATCAACTTTAAGATAACAGTGAACTTTCCCTTTTAGAAAGATGGTAAGGTAATGTAAAGAACATTATTTTGCATTATACATTTTGAAACATACTACATGATCTATGGTCTCACCCATGACCATGAGTTTTAAATGTACTCATCATCTTAAATGACCAAACACATATAAGTTGATTTTTCACAAAACGTATGCTTTCACAAGAGAGGAAACAGATTGTATTTATTAGGTTTTAGTCTAAATTACTGTAAAATCAAGAACTGATCTCTACAGCCACCTTTGCCCCATAATTAACATAATGGTGATGTCTTGAATATAGGGGTTTCAGATTTGTACAATCCCGTGAAGCAAAATTGCAATTGTCAAGTGCCTGGGGAAGAATTCTGCTAGCAACATCAGTAATTTTTGAAGAAAAACAAAAACAAACAAACAAACAAAAAAAAAACACTGGAGAGCTGGGCAATCACCAACTGCAAGAAGTTTAATAAGAGCAAATATGTACAGACTGGGCGATGAGATGATGGAGAGCAGCCCCACAGGGAGGGATCTGGGGGTTTTGTTTGATAGCAAGCTGAATATGAGCCAGCAGTGTGCCCTGGCAGCCAGGAGGGCCAACCATATCCTGGGGTGCATTGAGCATGGCATTGCTAGTCAGTTGAGGGAAGTAATTGTCCCTCTCTACTCTGCGCTGGTGCAGCCTCACCTCAAGTACTGTGTGCACTTCTGGGCATCACAGTACAAAAAGGACAATAAACTATTAGAGAGTGTCCAGAGAAGGGCGACGAAGATGGTGAAGAGCCTGGAGGGGAAGACTTATGAGGACCGTCTGAGGTCACTGGGCCTGTTCAGCCAGGAAAAGAGGAGGCTGAGAGGAGACCTCATTGTGGTCTACAGCTTCCTCGTGAGGGGGACTTGAGGTGCAGGTTCCAATCTCTTCTCTTTACTCACCAGTGGTAGGACCCAAGGGAATTAAGTAAAGCTGTGACAGGAGAGGTTCAGGTTGGATATCAGGAAAAGGTTCTTCGCCAAGAGGGTTGTCGCTCACTGGAACAGGCTCCCCATGGACATAGTCTCGGCACAAATCCTGTCAGAGTTTAAGAAGTGTTCAGACTATGTTCTTAGTTATATGGCCTGATTTTTGCGGTAGACCTCTGCGGAGACAGAAGTTGGACTCGATGATTCTTGTGGGTCCCTTCCAAATCAGGATATTCTATGATTCTATGATTCTATGTTTATTTAAATCCTAAATTTAAATCTCCTCTGAGGAAGTTCCTCTGTATACAGCCACAACCTTAGTTTTCCATTTTGTTATTTAATATGAGATTTACATTAGTGCAGTCTTCTGGGACATAGAATTGCTTTTGATAATCTATTCAACCATTAGTCTCCCTGTTTGACAATGCGGGAGATTTTCATCAGGAAGCTGTAAAGTTGCAGTCCACCTTGTCCTCAGTAAAGAAAGAGTCTCTCTACAATCATAAAAATTTATAATTCTTTCGCAATACAGACACTATGGCTCTTATTCCAAGAAAGTTAAATTTAGAGGACATTCCCCCCAAAGACTCTGTAGTCCCCAAATGTATTTGCCTGCTATAATATGTGATATATTAAGAATATATAAAAAGCTGTGTGTTAACTTGATAGGTATCAGAAAAAAAAAAAAATGATAAAGGAGAATTCAATATTATTATTCAGTAGTTATGGAGTCAGTATCTTAACTATCAAGTTTCTGTTTTGACAAGTTTACTTCTTCCTGGCAGGAACAATTTTCTTATACCCATTTTATGCAGGAAAATTATCTTATTATTGTCTTTATTAAAATCTCCCCTTTTATAATATAAAATATTCCTAGCAGGCACTCTGAGTAAGGTTTGACAATGTCTAGACTTCTTCCTCTCCTCTCCTCTCCTCGCCTCACCTTGCCTCGCCTCTCCTCTCCTCGCCTCGCCTCACCTCACTTCACCTCCCATTCTTTCTTTTCTTTTCTTTTCTTTTCTTTTCTTTTCTTTTCTTTTCTTTTCTTTTCTTTTCTTTTCTTTTCTTTTCTTTTCTTTTCTTTTCTTTTCTTTTCTTTTCTTTTCTTTTCTTTTCTTTTCTTTCCTTTCCTTTCCTTTCCTTTCCTTTCCTTTCCTTTCCTTTCCTTTCCT
>NC_048893.1:166695079-166710005 GCF_011077185.1 Oxyura jamaicensis
TCTTCTCTTCTCTTCTCTTCTCTTCTCTTCTCTTCTCTTCTCTTCTCCTTTTCTTTTCACCTCCGTTTTGTGGAAGATTATGTATTCTCCATTAAAGGGCACCAATAGCACCCCTGAGAACAGTAAGTCTAGTTCTTGTATGTAAACATTGCTAAATTCTATAAATCGCTTTATTTTTTTCTTATTTTTATTTTACTTTTTTTCCTAAGCTTCAATCTCCCAAAATAATTTATGTGAAATGCATGGGCTATGAGCCATTCCCAGTAGTCAAATTTTTCTGGAGTGTGTAAGTATTTAATAGTATGGATACCAGCTGTTCAGAGTCTGTTGACATGACTCAGAGAATGGGCCTAGGTTCTTTTAATATATTGGTTTAATTTATCTCAAAATCCCTCCAGGCATATTTATTTTTATGATTCTTTGAGATGTGGTTTTCAACTTATATGTTATAAAGCCTTATATATAATATTTTTTCTACTAAACTGAAGTTTTTTTGTTTGTTTGTTTGGTTGGTTGGTTTTTTAGTCAGCACTACAGTCCAAAAATTTGTTGTACATTGCTTTCCCCAGTCATAAATAATATATTTACAACTTTCCAGGTAATGAGAAGGTCTGGAAATATCCACAAGATGCCAGTGTTCCTAATATATCTTGACCAGTTAACCATTCTCTGAGAAAAGAGTTAAAAGCTAGTTTCTTGATCATGTATAAAATTTATGGATTACAGGTAACCCTTAGAGGAAGGTGTATGTAAGACTGTAACCCCAGCAGAAAAGAAATGCATTAGAATAAACATCTCTTCTGACCAGCCTGTACTCCAGAAAAGACAAGCCTAAGGACAGGTCTTGTTTAGGGACTGCATTCCAGCTGAAAAATGTATGCAAGCATCTTGTCAGGTTTTCAGCTGAATTGAACAGTAAAATGTTACAGGAAATGAACTAAAATACAGTCAGGCATAGCCTATTTCCCTCCTCACATTTATAGGGTTCAGAATCACCAGCCAAGATTCATGATACCAGAGAGGTTGGGGAAGTGTTGTAATACTAAGCTTGCAGATCTTCTCTGAGAATCAGCAGTGCAAACTGAAAATTCTGAGAAGTTTCTGACTCTGGAAAAGAGATTTGCAACAAGAAACCAAAGGAAGACAAAGAGGACATGGACTGAAAAGCTATCATTATCTTCTGAATTTTAATATTTCTGCTAGCCCTTTCCTCCATGAGAAAGAGTCAGAGCTGAGTAGAAGCTCTCTATACTTTATTTCATTTTGCAGTACAAACAATAACATATACTCCATTCATTCAAAAGTGTTTTGGAACTAAAAGTTCCATCTACTGTCAAACATTTTACTTTCTTCCATATACATCTGTCCTGGTTTCAGTTAGGACACAGTTAATTTTCCTCCTAGTAGCTGCTAAGGTACTATGTTTTGGATTAGGATGAGAAGAGTGCTGATAACTTGCTGATGTTTTAATTGTTGTAGAGCAATGCTTACACCAAGCCAAGGACTTTTCAGCTTCTCGCTCTTTCCTGCCAGCAGGCAGGCTGGGGGTGCAGCAAGAGCTGGGAGGGGACAGACCCAGGACAGCTGACCCAAACTGGCCAAAGGGGTATTCCATACCATCTGATGTCATGCTAAAAAATATACATGGGTGGCTAGCCGGGGTAGGGGGGCAGCTGCTCGGGGATAGGCTGGTCATCGGTCAGTGGTTGGTGAACAATTGCATTGTGCATCACTTGTTTCATACACATTATTATTATTATTATTATTATTATTATCGTTACTAATATTTTCCTGTCTTAATAAACTGTCTTTATCTCAAGTCACAGGCTTCACTTTCCCGTTTCTCTCCCCCATCCCAGAGAGGGAGGGGGGAGGGTGAGAGAGTGGTTGTGTGGTGTTTAACTGCTGGCCAGGTTAAACCACAGCAACATCTCATCTACAGAAGTTCTTCATGAACTAATTGCATTATAATTCAGAATACTGTTATTACTACTACTGCTACTACTCCTATTACTGCTACTACTGCTGCTGTTTTGGCTTGGAAAACACCATTCCTTAAAGGAGTATAAATCTGACAAATTCAGGCTTGCTAATTCTCATTGTTTGATGCTTTCTGGACAGCTAATCTCTAAATTTTCCTGGCATCTTTATGGATGAATTTTGGATATACAATACCAGTTAAACATCTGGCATTAGTCCCTATGTGGTTCCACTGCACAGACATATGAGAAGGACATTTAATATGGGGAGGAACTGAGAAAGAAAGGGAACAATAAGCTGTAGTGGGACTATGTAGGACTATGCAAAATAAGAACTGCATAACCTCAAGCAGATTGGGTACAGGAGTTTCTCACTTACCATCTCCAAAGACAGTGTCAAGTGCCCTGGGAAGCTTCTCTCAACCTTGTTGTGCTGGGAACCTGCCCAGAAATTTATCTGCCTTTTCAAGCATTATGGATTTGAGCCTTATTTTTTTCTTAAAATCTAGTATTTTTGTACCATTGTGCTTTCTGAGCTCATTAATTATGTCACTAGCTATACCTATTGTGTTCAAATTCATTATTTCACTATCATTCTAAAATTTTCAGTCATTTCTTCTCTATTTGCATATAGGTCAAGGATGGCTTCTCCTCTAGTTGGTGTATGGTTGGTTGTGTTTGGTTTCTAAGAGAAAATCCCTCTGTAAATGGTATCCTGTGATTCTGAGTACCTTGAGATTTGATACAGGATTTTTTTTTTTTTTTTTTTTTTTTTTTTTTTTCCTACAAGTCTATGGTCTTATACCATCTGTCATTTCTTCTTTATTTTTAGTTCTTTACAATCATACCCAAAAACATTCTTTAATGATTATTCAGGTGGTTCACTGATATGTAGGTCTGAAGTTTTCAAATGACTTAAAGGAACCAGAGATTTTTTTATTATTATTATTATTATTTTTTAATGGATTTTTTTTCCTTTTTAGTTCAGGGTAAGTTATATATACCCCAAAACCTGGGCTCTTGAATAAGGATGTTGACTTGGTTAATTTTTCCTATGTATACATAGTTCAGTATTAAATATATTGGAATTTTAATTGTGAGAAACATCAGACATTTCTAATAACATTATTAGATGTCATCATATAATACTGTCTCTTCTTGATGTCTTATCTGTTTTTGTTGTTGTTGTTCTTGTTTTTCAATTATCATACTATATAGTTAATTATTTGTTCTTTTTCCTTGATTTTTTTTTTTTCACCTTCTAGTTATATTCAAAATTTTATTAGCATAAGTTTGGTATCTCAGTGTGTACCAGATGGAGTTAAAATAAAGCTAAAATTTTATGTTTCTAACAGCTAACAGTAGTTTAACACTTTTCTAAACAAATGTACCAATTCTGATCTTATGTTAACTAGTCATATGTCAAAATATGGTAAGTCTCAGCTCAGACCGCTGCAACATGCCACACTTGCCTCTCTAAGCATTAATAACACAGAACACAGACAATTGTACTATCTTTTACAGCCCTCAGTATTATAGAGATGGTACTAAGCAAACCTGTGTTGTGATTATTGTATTGGACTTGAATTTGTAAATACTAATAAAAGGTATTTTGACACAGGACACCATGTCTATACTGTAAACCCATTACTGAATTTATAATATAAATAAAATATAAAGTTAAAGGCTTGTATTCAGTGTACCAGATGTCATACTCTGAAAGCATGGAATATTTATGGACTGTTTTAGTCAGGTGTAATAGGTACTTTGGACACATAGAAAGTTTCAGAAATACTGCATTGGAATATACTGAATTATACAGTATGATACAGATGTTTTCCAGAGATTACTAGTTATTGCATTCCTGACTGAGCACACAAAACAAAATAGGAATGTCAGTGATGTGGAAAAAGGGGCAATAAAAATTCTAATACTGCTTAAATTGTATGCAACTTATTACCGATGACTGAAAAAAGGACCCTTTCATTTAATTCAAAGGATCAAGAAAATCTAAAGACAGCTAAGAATTTTCTTGTTCAACATTCACAGAATGGTTGCGGTTAGAAAGGACCTCTACAGATCATCTAGTTCAACCCCCCTTGCCAAGCAAGGTCATCTAGCACGTTACCCAGGATCACATGCAGGAGGGCTTTTAATATCTCCAGAGAAGAAGACTCCACAACAGCTCTGGACAGACAGTTCCAGTGCTCTGTCACCCTCACAGTAAATAAATCTTTCCTCACATTCAACTGAATCTTCCTGTATTTCAGTTTGTGTTCATTGCCTTGTCCTGTCTCTGGTTACCACTGAAAAGAGTCCTGTCCCATCCTCTTAACACCTTCCCATGAGATATTTGTAAACATTGATAAGATCCCCTCTCAGTCTTTTATTCTCCAAGCCAAACAGGTGCAATTCTCTCAGCCTGTCCTCATATGAGAGGTTTTACTGTCTTCTAATCATCTTCTTAGACCTTTGCTGGACGGATCATGGGAGCTCCATGTCCCTCTTGTACTGGGGAGCCAAGAACTGGTCACAATACTCCAGGTGTTACCTCACCAGGGCTGAGTAGAGGGGGAGGATCACCACCTTTGTGCTGCTGGCAATACTCTCATCCCAGGATGCACCCCAGGGTCCCATTGACCTTCTTGGCCACAAGGGCACAATGCTGGCTCATGGTTAACCTGCTGTCCACCAGGACTCCCAGGCCCTTCTCCCCAGGGCTGTTTTCCAGCAGGTCAGCCCCCAGCCTGTACCAGTGCATAGGGTTATTCTGCCCTAGGTGCAAGACCCGGCATTTGCCTTTGTTGAATCTTATAAGGTTCCTCACCACCTATGCTCCAGATTGTCCAGGACCTGCATAGCCCTCTTGGGTATCAGACACTCCTCCCAGTTCTGTATCATCCACAAACCTGTTGAGAGTGCCCTCTATTCCATCATCCAGGTCATAGACAAAAAAAAATTGAAAAGGACTGGACCCAGTACAGACCACTGGGGACACCACTAGCCACAGGCCTCCAACTAGACTCTGCACCACTAAGCAAAACCCTCTGAGCTCTGCCTTCCATCCAGTTATCAATCCACCTCACTATGAACTCATCCATCCCACGTTTCCTGAGCTTGTCTATGAGGATGTTATGGGAGATAGTTTCAAAAGCTTTGCTGAAGTCAAGGTAGACAACATCCACTGTTCTCCCCTCATCCACCCAGATAGTCTTTCCATCATAGAAGACTATCAGGTTGGTCAAGCATGATTTCCCTTTGGTGAACCCATGCTGACTACTTCTGATTGTCTTCTTCTCTGTATGCCTGGAGATGACCTCCACGATGTGCGGTTCTATCACCTTTCCAGGGATAGGGGTGAGGCTGACTGCTCTGTAGTTTCCTGGGTCCTCCTAGACATACATAGCTATTCTAGGTATTCTAGATATATTAACTGATTTGTAGACTTCATCTGCAAATTTCTGTGGTAGCTAGGTATCAACATTTAAATATATACAAAACCTAATTATTGCTTCAGGATATACTTATATTCCTGTATTTTGATCAAACATAAGACTTTTTTCTATGTTTCTTTGGGGGGGGGGGGGGGGAATTTGATTGGTTAACTCTAAGTAGCAGACATTATATCCCTGTGTCTATTATAAACATTAAGCAATAGAACAATAATAATAATAATAACAATAATCACTGCAGTTGTAAGAAGACTGAAGTTCTGTTTCTCAGTCTAGATGGAAAGCATTAATTTCTTCAGGAAAAATGAACACTGAAGATTTAGGCTTAATTGTAGACACTCCGGGGATATCAGGAAGAAATGTGAGTTACATGCAAATATGATCTCTATTAAGGCTTCATTGTTTTTCTTCGATTCTGGAATTCCTTAGTTGTTCATGCAGAACAGGCCCTAAGCCAGAGATAGTTTTTGAGCTTTCCCCCCTCTATATTCTGAGATAAGCACTGTATGACATCCACACTTTACTATCCAATTGCTTCTCACCTATGTTCTTCAGCAGCTTTCCTTGTTCATCGTCCGTCCACATTATTTATGTGTTTTTTTTTTCAGAAGAGCACACAGTGCCAGACACTTAGGCATATCAGAAATTAAAGTAATATTTCCTGGAAGTGCGTAAAATAGAACACACCAACAAGATGAAGTATAGTCAGGCCATATGTTCTAATGTGTGCTGTACTAAGTAACTCAGGAAACTATAAACAAATCAATTATTTTTATTTATTTATTTATTTATTTATTTATGATGCTAATGCACATAAACAGGGAGACAATGTCTTTCAAGTTGATTTAAAAATACCCAACCCTTTACAATGACTATACAGAAATGGCTGTATACTATGGTAACATTACTTTGATAGATATGTTGAATGTTCATAGAACTTATGTGCTTAATGTAGACAGATTTCACTACCTTATTTTTATAGTAAACAAGGTTTGTCTTGGGTAATGTTAGTCTTACACATCAGTCTTTATCACACCAGCTCAAACATTTCATCAGCCATAGTAAGTGAAATATTTAAAATTAAATACTAATTTAAACAATATATTTGTGAAGTTTTGAATAATTTAGCTAGAGAAAAACTGTTAAAAGAGATTATTCCAGTACTGCTCCAGAATCTCCTACAATTACTATCAGAATGTTTGTTGTAAGAAATTAAGTATATGATATGCTTCTTTAAATAATCTTATTTCATAATCTTATTTCATAAAGTAATCTTATTTCATGAAGTAATTTCCTTTTTCAACACTAGGAAAAAAAAAAAAAAAAAAAAAAAAAAGAGAGAGAGAGAAAGAGAAAGAGAGATAAAGAAAGAATGTCCTGAGCTGTAATTTCCTGAAATTACAACATTGTAATTTCTCGTTGCAAAAACGTCTGTCCACCCAAACACCGGCTACATGCGTTGAGGCCCTGCTTCAAGGACATGGTCATGCATCGCTCATTTGTGGGAAGTAGAGAGTAATTTATTTCCTCTGCACTTCCACAAAGCCTTTACTTGCTTAGTTTTGTTTTGTTTTTTCCGTTTCCCCTTCCCTTTTCCCCTTTCTCTTTTTTCCCTTTAGCTAAATTGTTTACTTAATAATAATCTTTCCTTAATAATTATTTTTCTCTTTAATTAAATTATCTTTATCTCAACCCGTGAGTTGTTCTTTCCTTTACTTCTTTCCCTTCTCTTCTAAGGAGGGGGAGTGAGAGAGCAGTTGTGGTGGAGTTCAGCTGTAAGCACGGTAAAAATCACCACAGTCCTTTTTGGCGCCCAACAGGGGTCTTGAAGGGTCCCTCTCTAGAGAAATGGTAATTGACAAAGGAACTGGGAGAGAGAAACAGATTCTCAGCCTCTGGACGTGACTCCTGGAAGGTGTGAAAGAAAGATATCCCCACAAGGAAGATATTGTATATCAAATAGGTAAGTGGACCACTATGGAAAAAGGTCTCCAGCATCTGAGAGAATTAGCTGTGCTGGAGATGATTTATAGTGATTTAAATAATGCCCAGACACCTGAAGATCCTGATGAAGTCCAGTGCACCGCATCTATGTGTAAATTTGTACGGAGTGCACCATTATCACATGCATATATGATGGCAGTATTTAATTGGGATGAGGGGATTGGACCAACAGTGTCTGTCCTGACAGCTTGAAAAATATGAAGAAAATCTCTCTGCCCCAGTACAGGCCTATGTCTCAGCTGTGGAGAAACATTCCCAAAGACTTGACCATCTCGTAGAACGAGCATATCCCTCCTCACCTAGATGGAGTGATACTACAGCCACTAAAAATCAGTATTTTTCTGCTCGAGGGAGAGAGTACCCAAGACACATACCATGTGGCACCTTGTGATTTTATCTGTTTGACCACAGGGAAGATATGAGGAAGTGGGATGGTGAACCTACTTCAACCCTAGCTGCTTGGGTATGTGAACATCAAGGAAATAGAGCAGCAAGAGGGTCTCCTAAGAAAAATGCTGCTCCAGTTTCTGTTGGGCAGTTCCCCAGAGGCAGCAGAAGGACTGATGTTATTCTTGATCCTGATGAAGGGACCACTTCTTCTCATTTGCAAAAATTAAGGGGCAGACAATCCAATCAGGACTAGAGGGGCCCTGCCTCTGGCCAGGTAGAGGAGAGGGATAACAGGATTTATTGGACTGTGCAGATCCAATGGCCTGGGACATTAGTGTGGTGGTTTTACTTGAGTGGGCGGCCGAACTTAACCACAACAGCTCTCTCACTCCCCCTCCTCAAAGAGGAACAGGGAGAAAATACGATGAAAAGGACTCAAAGGTTGAGATAAAGATGACGAGATTGTGCAGTAATTATCGTGATGGGCAAAACAGACTCAGCACAGGGAGAGAGTAAGATTTATTGCTTATTACTAACGAGCTAGAGAATAAAGAAACAAAAGAAAGAAACCAAAAGCACCTTCCCCTGCATCCACCCTCATCCACCTCCTCCCTTCCGAGTGGCACAGGGGAACGGGGAAATGGGGATTATGGTCAATCTATAGCACTTCTTCTCCACCACTCCTTCTTGATCACTCTCATTCCCTGTGCTGTGGGTTCTCTCCCACCGGAAGCAGACCTTGCTGAACTGATCCGGCATGGGCTTCCCACAGGCAGCAGCTCTTCAAGAGCTGTTCCAGATATGGGTCCGTACCAGAGGGTCCATCCCTCAGGAGCAAACTGCTCCACTCTGGGTCCCCCACGGGCAGCAGCTCCTGCCAGATTACCTGCTCCTGTGTGGTCTCCTCTCCACAGGCTACAGGTCCTGCCCAGAATCTACTCTGGCAGGGGTCTTCCACAGGCTGCAGCCTCCACCGGTGCAGGTCCACCTGCTCCACTGTGGTGTCCTCCACATCCTGCACCGTGGAACCCTGCTCCACCATGGTACTCCATGGGCTGCAGGGGGACATCCTGCTTCACCATGGTCCTCACCACAAGCCGCAGGGCACTTCTGCTCTTTTGCTCTGGCACCTGGAGCACCTCTCCCCCTCCTTCTTCACTGACCTTGGCGCCTGCAAGGCTGTTCCTCACTCCTCTCACACTTTGTTGTGTTTTAACCCGGCCGACAGCTAAACACCACACAGCCACTCGCTCACCCCCCCCCCTCCCTCTCTGGGATGGGGGAGAGAAATGAGAAAAAAACGAACCTTTTGGGTTGAGATAGAAACAGTTTATTAAGACAGGAAAATAAATTAATAATAATAATAATAATAAGTACAAAACAAGCGATGCACAATGCAATTGCTCACCACCCACTGACTGATGCCCAGCGGAACCCCCAGCAGCCCCCCGCCAGCTAGCCACCCCTATATATTGTTTAGCATGATGTCAGATGGTATGGAGTACCCCTTTGGCCAGTTTGGGTCCGCTGTCCTGGGTCTGTCCCCTCCCAGCTCTTGCTGCACCCCCACCCTGCCTGCTGGCAGGAAAGAGTGAGAAGCTGAAAAGTCCTTGTCTTGGTGTAAGTACTGCTCTGCAACAAGTAAAACATCAGTGTGTTATCAACATTAATTTCATCCTAAATCCAAAACATAGCACCCTACCAGATACTGGGAGGAAAATTAGCTCTATCATAACTAAAACCAGGACACTCTCCCAGCTGCTGTGTGGCGTATGGCACAGTGTTTGTTGTTGCTGCTGTTGTTGTTTATTTGTTCATTTTTCCTCTCTTAAATATGCTGTCACAGAGGCATCATCACTTATTGGCTCAGCTCTGGTCAGCAGTGGAGCCCTTACATGAGGCAACTTCTAGATCCTTCTCACAGAAGCCACTCCTATGTCCCCCTGCTACCAAAACCTTGCCATGTAAACCCACTGTAATTGGAACCACAGGAATGCAATGCTTTAGGGGGCACTGGCGCACAATGTACCTTAATGCCATCAGGCTACCAAGGGAAAGAACTCATCTGTATCTCTGGAGTGACAGGGGGATCCCAAGAGCTAACTGTATAGGAAGCTGAAGTGAGTCTAACTGGGAATAAGTGGCAAAAGCATCCCATATTGACTGGCCTGGAGGCTCCATGCATCCTTGACATAGACTACTTCAAGAGAGGTTACTTCAAGGACCCAAAAGGGTGCCGGTGGGCTTTTGGCATAGCTGCTTTGAGCACAGAGAAGATTAGGCAGTTGTCTACCCTGCCTGGACTTTCAGAAGATCCTTCTGTTGTAGGATTGCTGAAGGTTGAAGAATAGCAGGTACCAATCACTACCGCAATGATGCATTGATGTCAATATCGCACTAACCGAGACACCCTGATTCCCATCCATGTGCTGGTTCATTGGCTGGAGAGCCAAGGATGGTCAGCATGACTCGGTCACCCTTTAATAGTCCTATATGGCCAGTAAAAAAGTCGAATGACAAGTGAAGGCTAATGGTAGACTAATGGTGAAGTTCATCTGCCTAGCACGGTAAACCACCACATCTCAAAGGCCCACATCTCAAGCCTGTCCAGCTCCCCCTGGATAGTATCCCTTGCCTCCAGTGTGTTTACCGCACCACTCCCTTTGGTGTCATCAGCAAACTTGCTGATGATGCACTCCATCCCACTGTCCATGTCACCGATAAAAATGTTAAACAGTGCCAGTCCCAATATTGACCCCTGAGGAATAACAGTTGTTACTGATCTCCACCTGGACACTAAGCTATTGAGCATAACACTTTGAGTGCAACCATCCATCCAGTTCATTACCCACCATGTAGTCCATTCATCAAATCCCTCTCTCCTATTTGGAGACAATGTTATCATGTCATTTTTTTTGTACAAGTCTGGGTAGATGATGTCAGTTTATCTTCCCCAGCCCACCAATGCTGTAACCCTGTCCTAAGAAGTCCACCATATCTACCAGGCAAGATCTGCCCTTAGTGAAGCCATGTTGGCTGTCACCAATCACCTCTTTATTTTCCATGTACCTTATCAGAGTTTCCAGGAGAATCTGCTACATAATCTTGCCAGGAACAGAGGTGAGACTGTAGTGCCCTGGGTCTTCCTTTTTTTTTTTTTTTTTTTTTTTTTTTTCCTTTTTAAAATTCAGATTATATTTGTCTTCTTCTGGTCAGTTGTATCTTCACTGGACTGCCACAACTTCTTCAATATGATGGATAGTGGCTTAGCAACTCCCACCAGTTCCACCAGTTCCCTCAGGACACATGGACTTGTGCATTGCATCTTCAGGTCTTGAACTTGATCTTCTTCTTGATCTTCCCCTGGTGGTTCATCATTTTCCCACACCCTGCCTTTGCCTTTTGTGGTTTGGGCTATGTGGCTAGAGCTCTTGCTGTTGAAGACTGAAGCAAAAAAAAGTCATTGAGTACCTCAGCCTTCTCCATATTCTGGGTAACCAGGTCATGGGTAATGACCTGCAGAGCAGAAGAAATAGAAAGGTATTGCAGGTATCACTGACAACTTAGGAGACTATCTGTCATACAATATTCTGGAATGCTCAAATTCCAGATTCCAGAATTCTTAAAATCCAAGAGTCATAATCACAGTCATTAAAAGAACACTTGAGAAAAACCTACTTCAGACCTGGTGGCAGTCTTGAGAAATGGACTCCCAAAGTCATTAAAGACTCAAAGTCCCCATAAATTCAACAAGGAAAAAAATACAAAATCCTTAATTCCTTTATGAGTCTTGACCATAAGCAATATTGTTTTAAACTGACTCTTTTATTCAGTCTGTGAAAGGTTTTGAAATGGTTTTATATTACTCTGGAGACAAGTTCTAACCATCCATTTATAAAGCACACCAATACTTTGCTTTCTCAAGCCCATTTCTTACAAACATTTCAATATGCATGAAATTATGAAATGTTATTTTAATACAAGATAAATAGCAACAGTTTGCTTGTAAGGGTGACGGTTCACACATGCCACCTGAGAGGTGTTTCACTCTGGTTTACTTTTTGCTTTAGTTTTTGCTACATGCAAAATAGTGTGTTTTACAGAAAAATGTTAAATCCAAAATACACTGTAAGTTTATGTTTCAGGTGTTTTCTTTGAAGAAAAATGCATTATAGGCCCAGAACTTATTAAGACCAAAGAAGAAATGAACATCTACTTCATCTTTTGATATACTGAATAACAGGTCTTAACTATTTAATTTTTAAAAGTGTGGATATATATATAAATGTAATGTCTTCATTTAAACCATCAAGCTAGTTTTTAACCTCATAGAAATTTTGGAATGATAAAACTCTATATTCCAGAAAATAAGCAACTTGCCAAAATACAAAGATTTTTATTCAAGAAAAAAGATCTGTATTGGCTTCCCTAGCCAAGAAAACTACAGACTATTTGGTGAGGCTTGCTATTAGGGTTTTATATGATACAAAGCTGATGAGTGAGATCCATTAGGATTTCTTTTGAATTACCACATAGTTTGGCGCAGATCATTCTAGAGACAGAAGGTGATATAATACATTTCAGTCATTATTAATCTGAACTAGACTTGAAATGGTGTTCTACAGGTAAAAGTGCCTGTATGTTTTTTCCAGTCCTGAGTGAACTTGCTTCCATAGGGCTCATACCTAGCAATTAAAAAAAGTTACACAGAACAGACAAACTGTAGAAGCTTTATATTTGCTTCTAAATCTTAAGTAGGTAAGTCACAGTGAGCATTCATATTAATGTTTTGCAGGCCTTTGGGTATTAAAGGTTGTGTCAGAAAAATCATATTCAGCAAAACTAAGAGTTTTATTTATTTATTTATTTTTATTTTCATAATAAAGGACCTTTGGTGATTAAAAAAATAAAATAAAATAAAATAATTTTAAGGCATAATACCAAAATTAAGAAGGCATGTATGTCCACAATTATAAAGCAATTGTGGACAAATTGAAGTGCTAACAGATGAAATACTATGTATCTTGAGAGTTGCATAATGTAGATCTCTGTGTTTTCCTTCCATGACAATTTACTCTAGACATTATTCTTCTATCTCACTGACATATCTGCGAAATCTAAATGCAGGTAAATCCTCTGTAAAAGCTGTAAAACAACTACATAGTGACAATAATGCTTAATATTTTATGCCTATGAATAGGTTCTGCAGTATGAAAAGACAATATGAAGGGTATCCATGTTACCAGCTGCGAGGCTGTTCTTTTAGGATGCCTAAAAAAGAACATGAAGAGAAACAAGGAATGCCCTCCTTTGATGTCAGAGCTCCTTGATTTCTGTAGAACAGTGATATTTTATATCAGTGGGACCATCTGGCCTACACTTGCAGAAACACTTAATATAGCTATAGAAGCACAAGCTGACTGTGGTGTTTTGTGGAATATTTGAGGTTATACTGACGTTTTCTAACCCTATACAAAAGCACACCCAGAAAGAACAGAAGCCTTAATTCTTATATTTGAATTTAAACTCCATCTAGGTTTAGAAATGATGAATAAATCCAACTCCCTGTGAAAGAAATATTCTTCACCAAGGCTTGGCACGTACCAGAGCAAAAAGCAAACATGCATAAGCCTGTAGGTATCACGGATACCCAGAACATGGAGATTTGTGTACCAAAATAGAAGTGCCTACACCTAATTACATGGAACAGTGTGCACAAGGTTCTTCTGCTAGTTTTAATGCTTATATAAAAATAATAATAGTTAAGCCAATATTTTTATATTAATTTTATATCTATGTTTTTATTATTATTATTATTATTATTTTATTTTGTCTCTTTCTTTCCTGTCTTTTTTTTTTTTTTTTTTTTTTTTTTTAATTTTAAGTTCTCTGCTGGATATTTACTGATAGCACATGACATGTTTGCATGAATATCTTTCACTAAATAATATTAATTTTATCTTTTATCTATGTATTTCTGGCTGAATAAGTCTACTGAGGGTACAACCCTCCAGAACAAACCTGGTGGAAAGAACATTTTCGTAAGCCTGGAGATAAAAGAAGAGCACAGATATCTCAGCTATATTAAAGCTGATTATTAAAGGAAGATAATGGTTATTTTAAATTTGTAACTAGAAACTGTAGATGCTTTTATTTAAATTATACAATTTTCACTGACAGATTTAGCTACAAAATTTTACTCAAAGACAAAGGTTTCCTGTATGTAAATCTGAATACAGAAATTAAGGTCATGGTTGCTTAACCATAGCTTTTTATTTATTTTATTTTATTTTATTTTATTTTATTTTATTTTATTTTATTTTATTTTATTTTTATTTTATTTTTATTTTATTTTATTTTATTTTTACTCTTTGATATGTTTAGGGTATTTGAGTCATCTACTTAGGACAGGCATGTATTAGACAATATTTATGGAAATTCATGTCTTGCTTTCCGCTGCTAGAAAGTCTGCTAGACTATTGAGATCCCTGGAGCATTGGAAGTGAACCTAGTCATTAAAATATAAGCAACTAAACTGGATATTGGCAAACATTAGAGATTATCTCCATGATATTATATCTGGAGATATAATACATTGTAAGATGTTTTCCCACTGAAGTATCTATCATTTGGTAAATTCCAGACAGTTCCCATATTCAAAATGTTGCAGACATAAAACAGCAAATAAACAACACTAAACAACTGTGAATACTCTGAAAATGATTCCCCATCTCAAATTACATTGCGTTTATTATTTTTTTATTACATTTATTTTTATATTATGATACCCTTACCCATCACCATGTGTGATGTTTCAATATTTCCCGAGAGATTTATAAGGACTTAGGAAAGTACTTTTTAATCTGCAATATATTTAGGAGCAGTCAGACAAATGTGGCTAGTAGAGAGTTATTTTCTTTCACATTTATTCTTAGTAATTCTTCTTATAAATTCTATAGCTACATTTGTTCTTTGCTGTCTTGCTGAGTAGCGCTTCTTAACTAGAATTAAACTTGGCTACAGGGATGAACGCCAGGTTTCTGAATGCACATAGAAGTAGCCTCTATAGTATCAGATTCTGACGATATAAAGTCTCCTGAA
>NC_048893.1:166745005-166757749 GCF_011077185.1 Oxyura jamaicensis
CCTTCCCTTCCCTTCCCTTCCCTTCCCTTCCCTTCCCTTCCCTTCTATATAATATAGCAATAAAAGTACATGTTAACTGGTAGACTGGTGTAAGTGGTTGATATGAGTAGCCTGTAGTAGTACCATGTGCTTCCTGTTTTAAATAAACAAACAAATACATAAATAAATAAATAAATAATCATGTTATGTTGATGACTTATCATGATGAAGTCCATATTGAGATTTATGGTCAGATCATGTCACTGCTGTACGTTTCTCCTTACTATTTCTATGTGGGAAACAGACAGTTGAAAATACTTGTTGTTGTCGTTGCTTTCCCACAAACTACTTGCCGTACATAAAAGAGTACCTTAATATTTTTGTTCTTTTCCCCAGAAGGTAGGAATGAAAGTAGAACAAGTTTTAATTAAGTGAAAATGTGAAAAAAAAAAAAGCCAGTTTTACTATCAATTTATTCCTGTTTATTCCTATTTATTCCTATTTATTCCAATTCAATTTTGATAATTTATATCAAATTATTTACTATGTGATTTATTCCACTGTTCTCTGTTTTTTTTTTTTGTTTGTTTGTTTGTTTTTTTTTTTTCCCTCCCTGCGATAGCTGCTTGTGCTATATTGAATTCTACTTTTTCCCATCTGTACACCACTTATGCTTAATCAGTCTTCTTTTATCAGAACATTAAAAATGTTCAGAAGATACTGAAGACAGATTTTTTATTTTTTTTTTTCCTCAAGCTAGGTCTCAAAATCAGGTTATTTTCTGTAACCAAAAGTAACCATTATTTCTAAAAATCTTCTACTGTGATGAAAAATTACAGAACAACACTATTAAGATTTTTATACATTATTTGAGTCTGACATAATTTCTACTGACTCATGTATTGCAAAGTTTCAGAAAAAATAATCAGTTTCATGTTACAATATACCATCATTTGAAAAAACTTTCTGTAAGGATGATTTTGTGTTTTGTTTTAATCTCTTATCAATTATTACTAAAATATATTGATGTAGAAACTTGGAAAAATGTCTGTTAAAAATGTGTAATATTATGTCTAATGTCATCTGCTATTAATTACTCTTACTTATTAACCAAAGTTATTTTTATTCGGTTCTTCTCTTTCTTCTCTTTCAAAGACCTTACAAAGACCTTTAGCACCCCCTCCCTCATTTTTTTTTTTTTTTTTTAATTTGAATTTTAATTTGTATTGGATAGACTGTAAATAAGAACAAGATATTTCAATTCAGCTATAGGTGTTGGGTTTAACTGACTGGGTTTAACTTGGGCTTCAAGATGAGACCTTTGGATGGTCCATTTTGTTCAGTGTGGTAATCACAAGTGGAATAGAGAGCTACAGGCTTTACAGGAAGGACAGGCAGGGAAGGAAGTGTGGAGGTGATGCTCTCCACAATTTTTCAAAGACATCCTCATAAGGACATTGCATTTTTTATTTTTTTTTTTCAGCATGTTTGGATGCAACCTGTCAGGTCCCATGGACTTGGAGACTTGAGATGCCTCAAGGAATCCTTGATATGATCACCATCCACTGCCATTGATTTTTTTCATGAATCTTTTCACTAAGTGCAGAGGTCTTGAAGAAATTCCTGGTGAAAGCTGACACAACCAAAGCACTGAGAAGACAGAAAAATTCCAGTTAAATTTTTAGGAAATATTGTGCAGTGAATTCCGTCTAACAGGTTGTCCAGAGAAGCAGTGGATGAATCTTTCTTGAAGATATTCAAATCTTAATGTGATAAGAACCTGAGAAATACACTTTGCCTTGCTTGGACAAGATGATCTCCCATCCAGCTTCAATTGTTCCATGATTTGTGGAGAAGAAAATGAAACAAGAGCTTCCTGTCTCTCAGCTTTTGTTGAGGCCAGGTACCTGGAGTTCAAGTTTCTCTTCTGTGTTGATGTGTCTAGAGACACAAATCCCTAAAAAAGGACAGCACATTTATGATGAAAATGCACTTTATTTTCCCTATTTTAAGTGACAGCTCATTGTGCTGTAGTGGTTATATGCTGACAGAATTACCATTCAAGAACATTCTATCATATCCTGGTTTTAGATAGGATAGTGTTAATTTTCCTCCTAGTAGCGGGTATGGTGCTGTGTTTTGGATTTAAGATGAGAATAATGTTGATACCATGCTGGTGTTTTAATTGCTGCAGAGCAGTGCTTACACTAAGCCAAAGACTTTTCAGCTTCTCACACTGTCCTGCCAGTGGGTTGGGAGGGAACAGACCCAGGACATCTGACCCAAACTGGCCAAAGAGGTATTCCGTACCACCTGATGTAATGTTGAGCAATTAATATGTGGTGGCTAGCCAGGGTAGAGGGGTACAGACTGCTTGGGAATAGGCTAGTCATCAGTCAGGGGGTGGTGCCTTATGCATCACTTGTTTTGGACACATTATTAGCAATACTATTATCATTATTATTATTGTTTTCCTTTCTTTTCTGTCCTAATAAACTGTCTTTATCTCAACCTACACAATTCCATTTTTTTTCTGATTCTCTTCCCCATCCCAGAGAGGGAGGGGGGAGGGTGAGTTGTGTGGTGTTTAGCTGCTGGCCGAGTCAAACCATAACATACCAGATTAAATATATATATATATATATATACTATATATATATAGTATTTATTTTTGTTTGTTTGTTTTGTTTTCCCAGATAATTCAATTAAGGTTTTAAGGGAAAGTTCAAAAATGGTTGTTATAGACAAGACAAATGCAATCATATTACAGACTGAACTCTCTCAGAGGATAGGCATTAAGAAATCTGCATCTATCTGGGCATAAATTCACACTCAGTGTATTAAAATATACCAAAGGGTTTATCAGAATTATTTTTGAATAAACTATTTAACCTCAGAGACAGAAAACTGTACTATTCTCTGTCTCCTGGCTTGTTAATACTGAAGTCAGATTTGTACCTGTTCAAAGTCAGCCAAATTAGAGTTTGTCCCAGTGATCCTTGTGGTCTCTTCCAACATGGGAGATTCTATGATTCTATTAAATATCTTGGAAGATCCTTACAAGAAAGTGGATATGTGGACAACATAGATTAGATTCTTGTTCAATCTCCTCAGTCTGTTCATTGTCATAAAATATTGCTTGACCATACATATCTTATGTATTTAAAAAAACAAATCCTTTGCAAATGAAAGGTTTAAATGGTGTAGCAACAATACAGAAAACAATTTATTGTAGTTAGAAGCCAAAAGCTCTGCATTACAGTTCAGAGAAAGATGTCTTTTTAATTTTTTTTTTTTTTTTTTTTTTTTTTTTTTACAGTGCTGAATAAGCTAATTTCCTGAACTTAGAGGCAATCTAGAACCAGTTCATGCAAATTATTTACTGGATTATAGCTGCTAATGATCTGTAAAAGAAAAGTCTATTTACTCCTTGATAGAGATTAGTGTACCAAATGTAGCAAAAAGCTATGTGAAATGTGATATGTTTGTTACTTAGTGGGGAAAGATACTATTAGTGTGTCCAGTTTCATTTTCTGGAACAAGAAAATAGGTCTGTCTTCTATTAATTTTCAGATCAAAGACACAGAAAATATATATATATTTTTCCTGCTGTTGATTAGTGAAAACATTATTTTAAAATATGAATATATTATTATACATACAATTTCACAGCTCCTTTCAGCTGTATTTCCAACCCTCTGGATCAATAAACTATTTAAATGATGAAAAAAAAAATAGTTACCATGGTTGGAATAACGTCAGGCTAGATATTTTTTTAAAGTACTGATGATATTCCCACATGTGGTGGTTTTACCATGCTAGGCAGCTGAACACCACAACCGCTCTCTCACTCCCCCTCCTCAGATGAGGAGGGGAAGAAGTAAAGGAAAGAACAACTCACGGGTTGAGATAAGGATGATTTAATTAAAGAGGGAAAAAAAAAAATATATATATATATATAAATATATATATATATATATAATTAAGGAAATATTATTATTAATTAAACAATTCAACTAAAGGGAAAAAAAAGGGAAAGGGGAAGAGGAAGGGGGAAAGGGAATAACTAAACAAAACAAGTAAAGGCTATGTGGAAGTGCAGAGGAAAGAAATTATTCTCTACTTCCCACAAATGAGCAATGCTTGACCACGTCCTTGAAGCAGGGCCTCAACGCACGTAGCCGGTGTTCGGGAGGAGGACAGACGTTTTCGCAACGAGAGCCCACCCCTCCCCTCTTCTTCCTTTTTCCACCTTTTATTGCTGAGGGTGACATCATATGGTATGGAATAGTTCTTTGGTTGGTTGAGGTCAGCTGCCCTGGTGATGTTTCCTTCTCACTTTTTGCCCACCCCCTAGGAGGGTCAGAGAGAGTCCTGATGCTGTGCCAGCACTTCTCAGCAGCAGACACAACACTGGTGTGATACCGCTGCTGTTCTAGCTACAAGTGCAGAGCGCAGCACTGTATATGGGCTGCTGCAGGGAAAGTTAACATCCCAGCCAGACCCAGTACACCACATACCTTAATTGGTCTTCATTTTATTTACAACTTTTCTTCATGTCTGCTAAGCATACTGTGATTCCTAGTACTAAAGAGAGAGTCTTGACTTTTTTCATGCAGTAAATTCATGAAAAATGTATTCTATGCTTCTCTCTTCTCACATTGTCTAAACACAGATTTTAATGTTTATTTGTTGTTTAGAATAAGAGACTCTTATACTGTCTGGAGATGTGAGGTAGGTGTGCTCACAATATTTTCTTCCAGAGAACACTATAAAATATACTAAAACAATGTTTCAATCTTCAAAACTAAGTTTTAGTTGTTTTTGTTTTTATCAAAAGGAAGCTAGGAAAGAAGGAAAACACAAGGAAGAAAAAAAATAAAAATAAAAATAAAATTTTGCTCTTTCACATAGGGACAACTGAGGATGTGATGATGTCCCTTGGAAAGATGCTGAAGAGATCAGGAGCACAGGTAGTGTTCTCCTCAATCCACCCAAGTGGAGATCGGGACCTAAGGAGGAGGTGACATATGGATCAGGTGAATGATTGGCTGAACAGCTGGTGCCATTATCTGAGTTTCAGGTTCTATTACCTCAGGTGTGTTTGTGAGAGTGGGCATGCTGACGTGGGATGGGGAGTGTTTTGGGCAGCAAGCTGGCTGGACTCATTAGCAGGGCTTTAAACTAGATTTGGCAGGGAAAGGGGATGTATCTGTAAGCGACTCAAAAGAACCCCTGAATGCCAATACTTTAAAAATCAGCAGAGAATAACCTGGGAATAGTCCTATAGGAATTAGGAAGGACTTCTCTAAAAAGGTGACATGGCCCATAGCCCATACAAATTACCTCTACACCAACACATGTAGCATGGGAAACAAGCAGGAGGAGTTGGAAGCCATGGCACAATTAGAAAACTATGATCTAATTGCTATAATGGAAATTTGGTGTGACGAATCACACACGTGGAATAGAGAGGTACAAGCTTTACAGGAAGGACAGGCAGGGAAGGAAGTGTGGAGGTGATGCTCCCTTTATGTTAAGAAATTGATAGATTGTGAAGAGTTCCCTCCAAGAAACAGCCAAGAGCAGGCTGAAAGCCTGGGGGTAAAAATCAAGGACTGGAACAACAAAGGACATCTTGTGCTGTGTGTCTGTTGGGGACAACTTCCTCATTCAGGTGTTAGACAAACCAACCAGAGGAGAAGCGTTACTGGACCTGGTGCTCACCAGGATGGAAGAGCTCGTTAAAGAGTTTAAGAATGGAGGAAGCCAGTAACCATGCCCTGGTTGAGTTTGTGATCTCAAGGGATATGGACCTGGTTAAGAGCAAAGTCAGGACCCTGAACTTCAGAAGCATGGAATTCCAGCTGTTCAAAGAATTTGTGGAGGACATCCCATGGGACATGGTCCTTAGGGACAGAGGAACTGATCAGAGCTGGCAACTCTTTAAGGATAGAGAGCACAAGAGCTCTATTCCCATTTGTAATAAATCAAGCAGGGAAGGTAGAAAACCAGCATGGCTGAACAAAGAACTGGTCAAACTTAGACAAAAGAAGGAAATAAATTGATGGTAAAAACAGGACCATGTGCCCTGGGAAGGGTACAGAAATGCTGTACTGATGTGCAGGGATGGGATCAGGAAAGCCAAGGCACTGACAGAACTAAACTTGGCAAAGGATGCAAAGAATAGCAAGAAGGTGTTCTACAGGTACATTGGCCACAAAAGAGAGACTAAGGATGAAGGGAAAGAACGACACGACTCCAGGCTGGTGTGTAGCTGAAGCACTTTATTGTCTAACCCATCTACTTATATAGGCTTAACATATCTACATGCTTTTATCATACAACTTGGCAAGTGTTGTGGTTTAACCCGGCTGGCAGCTAAACACCACACAGCCACTCGCTCACCCTCCCCCCTCCCTCTCTGGGATGGGGGAGAGAAACGGGAAAGTGAAGCCTGTGACTTGAGATAAAGACAGTTTATTAAGATAGAAAATAATAATGATAATAATAATATGTACAAACAAGTGATGTACAATGCAATTGCTCACCATCCGCTGACCGATGCCCAGCCCAACCCCGAGCAGCCGGCCCCCCACCCTGGCTAGCCACCCCTATATATTGTTCAGCATGATGTCAGATAGTATGGAATACCCCTTTGGCCAGTTTGGGTCAGCTGTCCTGGGTCTGTCCCCTCTCAGCTCTTGCTGCACCCCCATCCTGCCCGCTGGCAGGACAGAGTGAGAAGCTGAAAAGTCCTTGGCTTAGTATAAGCAGTGCTCTGCAGCAATTAAAACATCAGCATGTTATCAGCACTCTTCTCATCCTAATCCAAAACATAGCACCCTACCAGCTACTAGGAGGGAAAATAACTGTCCTAACTGAAACCAGGACAGCAAGGTTTGCTCGTTAGCCGTTATTATTGTTCACAAGGCAGTCGCACAGCAGCCATATCTCCTTTTCGTGTACTGAGGAGCAACAGGCCAGACTGCACCTGTTGTTTTTTGATCTTCTTGTCTCCCAGTTATACCTCCTTTATCTTCAGGCTACGTGACTTTCGCCTCATTCTGCAATTTCCTTTTCTCACTTCATCTCTGTGTCTAACATACTCCACATACTTTCTGACCGATTTCCCACAATTCCCCCTCTTTTTATTTCTGACAGACAAGCTGATTGCATTGAGCGCAAAAGCATTTTTTGTAAGCATTGAAACAAGCACGGTACAACTAACAACAGGGTGAAAGTCACATGCAGAATTACGATTGTGAAATAGCATGCCTACTAGAATCTACATCAGTCAACAAACCACTAATGAATAGGGATGGTGCTTCACCGCGATGCTACTTCTCACTTGCACAGCACAATCACACACTCACACAAAGAGGCCTCTTGCACTTTTCATTCATACCACAAGAAAATATCACTTAAAATAATTTGTCCGCAGCTTCAGGAGGTCCTTGTCTACTCCCGTGGTGAGCGGCTGAGAGTGGATACCCCTCCGAGGAAAATGCTCGGGGTGCACCAAGGGGGAACCGTTCCACAGTCAATCCTACAGCCGAGCAGAGCTGCTCCTGGCACAAGGAACGATGTTATTATAGTTTTGTATAATTACACCAAAGAGATGCATTGCGATAAGGAGTGAGTGTGACATTGACAATTTGTTTCATGGTTTGGTTTTTGCCCATGTAATTGAACCTTACACATGATGGGCTGTTACACTTCCCAGGATATCTAATTTCTTTGGCTCTAGGGGCGCTCGCGGCAAGTAGACATTCCAATCTTTGTTATCTGCCAGGATCCCCACCAGACATGTTGTAACCGGGTCGTTAGCACTAGCCAGAGACAGGCACATCGCTTCTTGTCCTGTCATCTTGGCAAGGGTGACCCAGATGTTGCGGCATGGTTGGATGGAGACCCAGGGCTGGCAACAACTGATGACAGCGGCGATTGTGAGGAGGAGGCCAACCATGGCCTTACCCCCTTTCTGGTACCCATCTTGGTCTGTGACCTGTGGAGACACAAGCATACCCTCGACCCCAAGTTATTAGAGGCTGGGGTCCCTCCCAAAGACCTGTATTTATTTATATATATATATATATATATATATATATTTTACCATCACTAAGGCATGCTCTGATTGTGGCACCTGTGATAGTGAGGAATTCATATTTTTGTAATGTTTTAGTATGTGCAGTACCTCTTTGTGAGGAAAGGGTAATGCTAGGTGATTCATTACATAAAGTGCCTTTCCCAACCTGTTCTGTAGTGTTTCCTGGGTGTCTCCCCCTTTTTGTTTATTTAGCAGTGCTTTCAAGGTGTCATGTGTGAGCTCAACAATGGCTTGACCCGTGGGGGAATGAGGAATTCCTGTGATGTGTCAGTTACCCCAAGTTTGAAAAAAGTTTGAAGGGAGTGGATAGTGAATAGGCGAGGCCATTGTCAATTTTTATTTTCTTTGGGATGCCTAGCACTGCAAAAGCAACATGGAAGTGAGCCTGGACATGGTGACTAGTTTTACCCACTGCAGCTGTCGCCCAAATAGCAAGTATCTACCGATATGTGAACATATTTCAAGCAACCAAATTCTGGAATATGCGTTACGTCGGTCTGCCATAACTGTAAGGACTGTAGACCTCTATGGTTTACCGTTAAAGACGAGGTCGAAACATGTTGTTGACAGTCAGGACATGTTTGGGCGATCAATTTGGCGTCAGTGATCGATATAGCGAATTGTTTTGCCAAGACTTTGGCAGCTTGATGGAAAAAAAGGCATGGGATAACCGTGCTTGCTCCAGCACCTTAGGCACCAGGGCAGTCAGGGTCATATTAGTTAGCCGGTCAGCGTGTGCGTTACCCTCTGCAAAAATACCAGGTAACATGGTGTGGCTCTTCATGTGAATAATACAATACAGGTGCACTCACTGCTCTACCAAAAATAACAGCTCCTTAAATTTTAGAAACAAGTTTTATTTGGCATGTAACTCAAATGTGGCCTTTCAATGCATTGAGCAACACCTACAGCATATTGAGAGTCCGATCCACTATGCAAAGGTACTAGTTTTTTTTTTTTTCCTTTTTTCTTTTATTTTCTTCTTTTTTTTTCTTTTTTTTCATTTTTTTTCAATTTTTTCATTTTTTTCTATTTTTTCTTTTCTTTCCCTTTTTTCATTTTTTTCCTTTTTTAAATTTTCTTTTCTTTCTTTTTTTTTCTTTCTTTTTTTTCTTTTTCTTTTTTTCCCTTTTTTCTTTTTTTCCCTTTTTTCTTTTTTTCCCTTTTTTCTTTTTTTTCCCTTTTTTCTATTTTTTTTTCCTTTTTTTTCCTCTTTTATTTCCCCCCCACACTTTTTTTTTTTTTTTTTTTTTTTTTTTTACCCTGGCTGCAACGTCCTCGATCACTGCATTGATTCATCAAAAATCATGAAGTAATCTCCATTTCCCGTTCTTCTTGATGACAAACACTGGTGAATTCCATGGGCTGTTTGTCAGAACAATATGTAAACCCTCTACATGCCTGCCTTCACCTCTCTGGAAGGCATATTTAAGAATAATCACAATATACTCTTACTTTACAATTATCACCATCTTCACAAGCTCCACTTACATCAAAAATAAGAAGCATCCCCCACTCCAAAATAAACATAACATCATCACTACACCGACAATGTGGACAATTTACACACACACCACCCCTCGTCCCTTCACCACACTAATATGAAACATATTCCTTACAATTACAACTTTCTTGATTTCTTCACAACTTTTACATTCACAAAAACATTCAATCTATGTTTTGCCCGTTACTTCTCTCAGCTGTCATCCTTATCTCAAATTCCTTGAGCCCCACGTTGGGCGAGTAAAAACCTAAAGAAATTATCACAGATTTGGGGTAGGAGGTTTGAAGAAACCAATCTTCCAGCAGTATCGGACAATAAATGGCATAGAAACTATAGTAATGCTGATTCGTACTGGAGCAAAAAATTTGTGAATAACATATGCCAACAGAACTGTGCCTGTACCAGCAGCTCTTTTAGATTGAAGCGATGAATCACGGAAACCAAGTTTGAAGAGAACTGCAGTCATATGCACACCACTTGACACAGCCAGGTAGAAGATTCCTAGAGATACTAATGAAAATCCAATGTGGAATGAAACCCCTACAGCACCACATTCTTTGAAAACTTTTTCAGCTGCTGGGATTTATTGCATTTCTTGTGTTCACAGATTAGATCTGTGGCTGCCTTTTCAGGGGATCCACACACATCCTTGGCCGAGCTGCCGGCGGCGGCCCGTAGAAAGTACACACTTTCTGACCGATTTCCCACATAAGGAGACTGTATCACTTCTGTCAAATGAAGTGGAGTACTGGTAACTAACAGTAGATGTGGAAAAGGAGGAGGTACTTAACCATTTGTTTGTGTAGGTCTTCCCTAGTGGTCAGGCTTCCCACATCTCTTGAATCCCCAAACCGGTAGACAGGAGTTGAGGAAACGGAGGCCCTCCCACTGTAAACAAAGAGCAAGTTTAGGACCTCCTGACACAATTTAATAACTAATGCCCTGATGACAACACTAAATGTGTTACTAAATATAATACCATGATGACTAACAACTAAATGGCCCTGATGACATGCATCCCAGGTCCTGGATGAATTGGCTGATGCAGTTTCCAAGCCACTCTCCATCACATCTGAAAAATCATGGCAGTCAGGTGAAGTCCCTGGAGACTGGAAAAATGGAAACATCACTCCCATTTTTAAATAGGGCAGAAAGGAAGGCCCAGGGAACTACAGACTGGTGAGCCTCACCTCTGTGCCTGGCAAGATCATGGAATGAACCCTCCTGGAGACAATGTTAAGGCACATGCAGGACAAGGAGGTGATCTGAGACAGCCATCATGGTTTCACCAAGGGTAAATCATGCCTGTCCAATCTGGTGGCCTTCTATGATGGAATGACTGAACCAGTTGACAAGGGAAGACTGACTAATGTTATCTGCTTGGACATCTCTAAGGCTTTTGCCATGATCCCACACCACATCCTAATCTCTAAATTGGAAATATATGCGTTTGAAGGGTGGACCATCCAGTGGATAAGGAATTGCCTCAATGGCTGCACAGAGAGAGTAGTGGTCAATGGTTCTATGTCCAGGTGGAGGTCAGTGATGAGCTGTGTTACTCAGAGTTCTGTCTTGGGACTTGTGCATTTCAATATCTTCATCAGTGACATAGATAATGGGATTGAGTGCATCCTCAGTAACTTTTCAGATGACACCAAGCTGAAAGGTGCAGTTGATACAAGAGAAGGAAGGGATGCCATTCAAACGGACTTAGACAAACTGGAGAAGTGGGCTTATGTAAACCACATGAGGTTCAACAAGTCCAGATGCAAAGTGATGAACCTGGGTCAGGGTAATTACAGACAGAAGTACAGACTGAGAGAACTCATTGAGAGCAGTCCTATGGAGAAGGACTTGGGGGTTTTGTTGGAAAAAAAAAAAAAAAAAAAAAAAAAGGCTCAACACAGCCTGAAAGTCCAACTGCTTCCTAAGTGGCATCAAAAGATTTGTGACCAGCAGGTCAAAGGAGGTGATTGTTCCTCTCTACCCTGCCCTCAGGAAACCCTACCTGGAGTACCACATCCAGGTTTGGGGCCTCCAGCACAAGAAACATGTCGACCTTTTAGAGTGAGTCCAGAGAAGAGCTACAAAGACAAAGGGCTGGAGCACTTCTTTGAAGAAAGGCTTTGAGAGCTGGCGATGTTCAGCCTGGAGAAGATGAGGCTCTGGGGGAGACCTGATTGTGGCATTTCAGTATTTAAAGGCGTCTTATAAAAAGGATGGAGAGGGACTCTTTACCTGGGGAGATGATGAGAGGATAAAGGGGATTGGTCTTAAACTAAAAGAGAATAGATTTAGACTAGACATTACGAGGAAATTCTTCACTGTAAGGTTAGTGAGGCACTGGCACATGTTGCCCAGAGAAGTTGTGGATGCTCCATCCCTGGAGGTGTTGAAGGCCAGTCTGGATGGGACCTTGGCCAAGCTGATCCAGTGGGTGGCATCCCTGCCTTTGGCAGGGGTGTTGGAGTTAGATGACCTTTAAGGTTCTTTCCAACCCAAGGCATTATATGATTTTATGGTCCTATTCTATGATAAAATAGAGATTTTTTGGAAGACTTTCTAATCTAGCTCACTATGCCAGTCCTGTCAGAATATGTCATTTTCTTCAGTCCAGTAAGTTTTTTTGTTTGTTTTTGTTTTTTACCTGTCTTCATCTTCTCTCTTTCTTTCCATTATTTTTGTGTTTTGACTTTGACTAATGTTTCACTATTTATCTGTGTCCTGGTTTCAGTTAGGACAGTTATTTTCCCTCCTAGTAGCTGGTAGGGTGCTATGTTTTGGATTAGGATGAGAAGAGTGTTGATAACATGTTGATGTTTTAATTGTTGTAGAGCAGTGCTTACACCAAGCCAAGGACTTTTCAGCTTCTCACTCTTTCCTGCCAGCAGGCAGGCTGGGGGTGCAGCAAGAGCTGGGAGGGGACAGACCCAGGACAGCTGACCCAAACTGGCCAAAGGGGTATTCCATACCATCTGACGTCATGCTAAACAATATATAGGGGTGGCTAGCCGGGGTGGGGGGGCCGGCTGCTCGGGGTTGGGCTGGGCATCGGTCAGCGGATGGTGAGCAATTGCATTGTGCATCACTTGTTTCTTCTTCTTCTTCTTCTTCTTCTTCTTCTTCTTCTTCTTCTTCTTCTTCTTCTTCT
>NC_048893.1:166757759-166764382 GCF_011077185.1 Oxyura jamaicensis
CTTCTTCTTCTTCTTCTTCTTCTTCTTCTTCTTCTTCTTCTTCTTCTCCTTCTTCTTATTTTCTATCTTAATAAACTGTCTTTATCTCAAGTCACAGGCTTCACTTTCCCGTTTCTCCTCCCCATCCCAGAGAGGGAGGGGGGAGGGTGAGCGAGTGGCTGTGTGGTGTTTAGCTGCCAGCCGGGTTAAACCACAACAATCTGTCATAGGTTTCATTTTCATGACTGTCTTATTCTCTTCTTCCTCATCTTGATCTTCAGGAGTTTTTTCCTGCTGTGTATGCTCATTGTCTATGAAGGAAGGCAAAATTTTTTAAACAAGAATTCACACAAGGTAAGTCTTCCTCTCTACTGTTGAGCCATTTATCTATCTATCTATCTATTTATTTATTTATTTATAGAATGCAAAATACATTTCTCAGTATACAGTAGGGAAATAAATAAATTATTTAGTATTCAATGCCCATGTAATTTTTGGAGTTCAGACTTTATTTGATATGCTATTGGTGGAGTTCAAAATGTATTTGTTTCAGGTAGACAATGAGATCATGACAGTCATTGCTTTATGATTCAATTCAACAGCTGAAAAGGTATATAAAATTAATGGTTAATAATGATGTTCAGTACCCCAAAACATTATATAGTTCTATATCAATGACACCAGATACTCTAAATTATTCTATACCTTAGTTACTCTATGTCATCTTACAGACTGAGGGAAACCTGACTGAAAGTCAGAGTTCCAGCCTACTTGCTCCCTGACACCTGAGCTGAAAAGTTTATGTAATGGAGATGTTGATGCATGTACTTCTTGACAGTTCCAGGATGGGTGGTGTTCAAGATCACTATCTACTTGTGCCTGGAACACAGGTGGCTTTGAAATGGTGCATAGACTTTTATAACAACAACAGAAAGAAAATGTGACAACATTAGAACAGTGTAACTGTCTGATATTCTTCATAGCCGAAAGAAATGAGAATTTCACTATAATGTAGATAGAGAGCACAAATTATAGCTGTAGTCTGCATTACATAACTCTTACAATACTTTTTGCATGTGGAATACTAATGATTGACTGCGTGGAATACTAATGATTGACTGCATTATGTGCAGGGGTGGGGTGGCAATGTATGTGAAGCAGGGACTGGACTGTGCGGAACTTCAAGTCAGTGATGGCAAAGCTGAGAGCCTCTGGGTAAGGATTAAGGGATGAACAAATAAAGGGGATGTCGTTGTGGGAGTCTATTACAGACCACCTGGCCAGGACGACAACGCCAATGAATTATTCTTTGCAGAACTAAGAGATGCCTTGAGATCAACTCCCCTTGTCTTTATGGGGGATTTCAACTTGCCAGACATCAACTGGGATAACCACACAGCTGACGCAAGCAAGTCCAGGAGGTTCATAAAGCACCTCAATGATAACTTCTTGGGCAGGTGCAACCAGGAAAGGTGCCCTCCTAGACCTGTTGCTAGAGAACAGAGAGAGTCTTGTGGGAGACGTGGTAATTGGTGGCCGTCGTGGTCATAGTGAATATGAAGTGGTTGAGTTTAGAATTTACGGTGACAGAAGGAAAACTGCCACCTAAACTTCAGCCCTGGATATGGGGAAAGCAGACTTCAGGCTGCTCAGGGAACTAGTCAGCAAGGTCCCCTGGGAAACTGCTTTTGAAGACATTGACGTCCATCAGTGCTGGTCAATCTTTAAGCACTTCCTCTTAAAAGCACAAGATCAGGCAAATCCAAAATATTGGAAGTCAGGCAGGTGGGGCAGGAGTCTGGACTGGCTGACCAGAGATCTTCTACTTGGGCTTAGGCAAAAAAAGAAAGTGTACAGCTGCTGGAAGGAAGGTCAGGCAATGAGGAAAGAATACAGGCATGCTGTTCGTGTTTGTAAGGAGAAAATTTGTGTGGCCAAAGCCCAACTAGAGTTGAAGCTGGCCGTGTCTGTGGGAGACAATAACAAAAGGTGATTTTTTTGTTTTGTTTTGTTTTGTTTTGTTTTTAGATATGTGAACAGAAAGAGGAAAACCAAAGAAAACATATTTCCGCTACTTGATGGGGAAGGTCTCCTCCCAGACAATGACATAGGCAAAGCAGAGACATTTAATGTCTTCTTCGCCTCTGTCTTAAATACTGATTATGGGCTTCAGGGTCCAGAGTGCCCTGAGCTGGAGGACCATGATGGTGGGAAAGACAAACTCCCAACCGAACTTGAACGTGTGCAGGATTTGCTGCTCTACCTAGATACATACAAATACATGGGTCTGGATGGGATTCATCCCAGGGTGCTTAAAGATCTGGCTGACGTCATCGCGGGACCTCTCTCAATTATTTTTCAACAATGTTGGGAATCTGGAGAGGTCCCGGTAGACTGGAAGCTGGCAATTGGTGTGCCAATTTTTGAGAAGGGTAAGAAAGAAGACCCTAGCAATTACAGGCCTGTCAGTCTCACGTCAGTGCCCAGTAAATTAATAGAGAGGATTATTCTTGAAGTTATTGAAGTGCACCTGGGGGACAATGCAGTCATTTGTCCCAGCCAACATGGGTTCATGAGGGGTATGACAAATTTGATTTCCTTCTATGATAAGATCGCCCATCCAGTTGACCAAGGGAAACCAGCTGATGTGATTTTTTGGACTTCAGCAAGGCTTTTGACACGGTTTCCCATAGGATCCTACTGGGCAAAATGTCCAGCATACAGCTTAAAAAAACATCATACAATGGGTGAGCAGTTGGTGACAGGCAGGGCTCAAAGGGTTGTGGTAAATGGGGCCGCATCAGGCTGGCGGATGGTCACTAGTGGGGTCCCTCAAGGCTCCATTTTAGGGCCAGTCCTCTTCAATGTTTTCATAAATGATTTGAATTTGAAATGACTAGAAGGTGTTTTGAGCAAATTTGCTGACGACACCAAACTTGGAGGAGTTGCAGACTCGGATGAGGGTGGAAAGATCTTGCAGAGAGATCTGGACAGGTTGGAGAGCTGGGCAATCACCAGCCACATGAAGTTTAACAAGAGCAAGTGCCGGGTCCTGCACCTGGGATGGGGCAACCCTGGCTATATGTACAGACTTGGCGACGAGATGCTGGAGAGCAGCCCAGCAGAGAGGCATCGGGGGGGGGGGGCTGGGGGTTGGTTGACAGCAAGCTGAATATGAGCCAGCAGTGTGCCCTGGCAGCCAGGAGGGCCAGCCGTATGCTGGGATGCATCAAGCATGACATTGCTGGTCGGTCAAGGGAAGTGATTGTCCCTCTCTACTCTGCGCTGGTGCGGCCTCACCTTGAGTACTGTGTGCAGTTCTGGCCACCACAGTACAAAAAGGACATTCAACTGTTGGAGAGTGTCCAGAGGAGGGCGACAAAGATGGTGAATGGTCTACAGGGGAAGATTTATGATGAGCAGCTGAGTTCCCTGGGCCTATTCAGCCTAGAGGAGTCTGAGGGGGGACCTCATCGCGGTCTACAACTTCCTTGCGAGGGGGAGCGGAGAGGCAGGAGACCTTTTCTCCGTAAACACCAGTGATAGGACCCACGGGAATGGGATTAAGCTGAGGCAGGGGAAGTTTAGGCTCGACGTCAGGAGGAGGTTCTTCGCCGAGAGGGTGGTTTTGCACTGGAACGGGCTCTGCAGTGAAGTAGTCACCGAGCCTGTCTGAATTCAAGAAGAGATTGGACTGTGCACTTAGTCACATGGTCTAATCTTTTGGGTAGACCTGTGCGGTGCCAGGAATTGGCCTTGATGATCCTTATGGGTCCCTTCCAAATCAGGATATTCTATGATTCACTAATTTAAGGGATATTGCATGTTATTTCTGCTTCTTAGGCTTTCAGGCAACAGTTGTTTACTATTATTTTTTGACAATTTTCCTGACTGTACCATGGACGATAACAATTACCTTTCCAAACAGGGAAATATCTGAGCACAGGCTTAAATTCAGTAAGTGCTTTGTTTACTTTGTGAAGGAGAAGAAATACTGATGTAATTATATAATGTATTTATTAGACCTGTTTCTGCATGTGATATCTGGTGAACTGTCAAAATGACTATGTAACAGTATGGTGAAGTATGAAGGTTATATTTATTTATATTTAAAATTATTTAATGTCATAAGAATTATGAAATAAATTCACAAATAACTTATGGAATTCCTATCACGTGGCCAACAAAAAATATATACTACATTATCCTGAAATGTCCTCAAGTCAGAGAAAGTTTATTGTTACATCATTTTTCTCTTAAAATCAAAACTGGGAACCTTTTAATCTTTCCTTGCTTTGGAAAAAGAGTTGTCCAACAGGTGCCATTTATTCTGTACATATGGTCATGTAATTCCTACTGAAAATTATTTGGAGTAGCTATTATAAACATTAAATCATCACATCTGAAAGTTTCATTATTTTCAGTTTTTCCAGGACTGAATACAATAGCTGAATCAGAAAATAAATTTTTTTTTTTTTTTTTTTTTTTTTTTTTTTAATCCATAGATGGACTGGGTTGCAGACATAGATGTGGATGGGTTGCAGATTTCTTTCCATATCTCAGTAAGGATGTCACAGGAGCATGTGGTGTAACAAAACTGCTTTAATAATGATAATAATTATAATATATAATACAACAGATACAAAGAGAGAGATACAGATAACTAGATGTGTAAATCTTACACATCTTCAGATGCTCGGAACCCCACTTAGACAGATTGTAGGTCTGTCACAGCAGGCTGCACATCTCACATCCTTGTGGAGGTTCATCTTCTCCCCAGTAGTATGGCTCCTTATATGAAGTGCTAAAACAAAAATATATGACTTGTTTTGAGAGGTAGGAATGTTTTTCTTAATGCCAACCAAAGCACACCTAGCTACACTTATCTAGGAAGTATATTCAGGAGCAGTACATATGAAGAGCCTTCTTGGGTTACACAGAGGTCACTCATATAAACACATGGCTACTTTAAACCTAAACTTTTCAAAAAAATGGATACCAGGGCTTGCTCAAGATCAGTAACTCCTGGAATACCATGTCTTCTGCAAGACTCCACATACTCTAGCTTTAATTCTGTTCTGCATGTCTTTTTTTCTGATCTCACTTTTTTTTTTTTTTTTTCTATGCAAGACAGTTTTCTGGTTCATGGTTTTAACCCAGACTTTCACATTGCTCATGTCCTTTCTGGATCTCTAATTCTATGATTAGGCAAGAATGTAAAAGAGACTGCCCTCACACAATAATATATATATATATATATAAGAAGCTGTTGTACCAGCTTTTCACTTTAACATGACATCCAAGAGATTGAATGAGAAATAATGATTGTAGAAATTGCTGCATTACATTAGCTGAAGTTTTAACAGGTTCTAGTGCATTCTGCAGAATTAAAAAAAAAAAAAAAAAAAAAAAAAAAAACTTTTCTTAGTCTTCCTGGCTATCGCTTTTGTCTACTGCAATTTATGGGGAATGTTTTGCCTTAATATTTCAAAACTGAGCTCTCAATAGTTTTTGTCTCTGACAGAGAGAAGGGGTTTATTCTTGGAGTTTCTCTTCTGAAACTCTTCTTTCCTTTAGCAAAACTATGGGATTTCAGCAGACAGATATTGTTTTACAGATTATCATAGTTATACTTAAGGTAAACTAATTTTTTGTTTGTTTGTTTATTTGTTTGTTTGGGAGGGGGGGATAATTTTGGGTAGAAAAGTTCTTTTTATATAGTATTATGTTTTTTATAAGGTTTCCTTTTACTAAATGATGATTTTACAGTCAGCATGAGCTGGCCAACATTACTCTATTTCAGTTCTGAAAATTTTGGATGTAGGAAAATGATGCCAAGATAGTTTTTCCTAGGTCACTTAGGCACACGACAATGTAATTATAAGAAACATTTATTTATTTATTTATTTTAAAGTAAATAGCTTTAAAAATTACTACTCAGATATGAAGTACAGAGACATAGATTTTAACTATCTTTCTGTAAGTACAGTCTCAGAAACATAAAATTTGCTGGCGTGCTTTTTACATGAGATCACTAGTGCTGGAATTGTTGTCAGTTCTGTCAATTTTATAAGTTCTCTAGATCTGATTTAAAATAAGGTCAGAAAGAAACTGACAAGCAGAAAACAATGAAAATAATATTACTATATTGTGATGGTCAAAAAAAAAAAAAATCTATTTGATTCAGTAATCCTCCTGGAAGCTTTTTTTTTCCTGCTAACAAAAAACAAACAAACAAACAAAAAAAGTAAAATTAATTTTCTCTGAAAATGAGTCTTCTCTAGAATCTCCAAGAGTCTTAACTTAATCACAAGGGCCAAATGCCAGTGTGTCAGGGAGCTGCAGGTATAGTTTTCTCCATGAGGGGAGAACAGCCCCAGAGAAGGCTGTGCCCTCACTGACATGACATAGTCCTGCAGGTTTTTATTGAAACATAAGTGGTGATAACAGGGTCCATCAATAGCCCCTTTCACAGCATAGCAGTGTCTTTCCTTCCTTCCTTCCTTCCTTCCTTCCTTCCTTCCTTCCTTCCTTCCTTCCTTCCTTCCTTCCTTCCTTCCTTCCTTCCTTCCTTCCTTCCTTCCTTCCTTCCTTCCTTCCTTCCTTCCTTCCTTCCTTCCTTCCTTCCTTCCTTCCTTCCTTCC
>NC_048893.1:166764482-166766376 GCF_011077185.1 Oxyura jamaicensis
TCCCTCCCTCCCTCCCTCCCTCCCTCCCTCCCTCCCTCCCTTCCTCTCTCCTTTCCTCCTTTCCTCCTTCTTTCTTTTCATCTTTTTTCATCTTTCTTTAAACATAATATTTTTAATCTATAGAAATAATAATTCAAATGACTGACAAAAGCTGACACTTTAATGGACATGATCTTCTAGTAAAAGCAGAGAAGAGCAATATAATTAGCTATTTGTATTAGTACAATGTTTTTTGGAAAAAATATGATCCTCCTAGATGAAGTTTCCTTGAAGCACTATTTTAAATGGAATGTTAATTAAAAAGTCAGAGTTTAGTGAAATTCAGTGGATTTTGCCATTTGGATTGATTCCTGTAGGGTAATGAATTTCCAATAAATAATAGGAATTGAGGAAATACAGAAACACTCTTGAAATATCAATCATTTTGCAGAATGAAGGCCATACATTGTCTGTTGATGACATTACACTCTGTAGAAACTGATAGGAATAGTGTATGGAAACTGTAAAGAGATCATTTTAATAATTTAGAGATCTTCGTAAAAAATTCTTGAACTATTCATTACTATAAAAGATCAGATTATATATATATAATTAAAAAAAAAAAATGAAACCAGTCTAATGCCTTAAATTTCAATAATGAAAAAAAATATTTGTTTCTTAATGTTTCAAGTTCTTTAGAAGTAATTCAACAGAAAAAAAAAAAAAAAGTTAATATTTTAAAATAAGTGAAGAGAAAGTATTTTTAATTCACATAATTATTTTTACTTTTTATAAGCTTAAAATTATATCTATATGATGCCATAGGTCACAGAATCACAGAATCACAGAATTGTAGGGGTTGGAAGGGATCTCAAGAGATAAACAGGTCCAACCTTCCTGCTAAAGGAGGTTCCCTAGAGCAGGTTGCCCAGGTAGGCATCCAGGCAGGTCGTGAATATCTCCAGAGAAGGAGACTCCACAACCTCTCAGGGCAGCCTATTCCAGTGCTCCATCACCCTTACCGTGAAGAAGATATCTGTGGAATAGTATTAAGACAATCAGCGATACTTTTAACTATTAAACATCCACCAAAGATCACGGAGTCCAACCTCTGACCTAACACTAACAAGTCCTCCACTAAACCATATCCCTAAGCTCTACATCTAAACGTCTTTTAAAGACCTCCAGGGATGGTGACTCAACCACTTCCCTGGGCAGCCTATTCCAGTGACTAACAACCCACTCAGTAAAGAAGTTCTTCCTAATATCCAACCTAAACCTCCCCTGGCGCAACTTTAGCCCATTCCCCCTCGTCCTGTCACCAGGCACGTGGGAGAATAGACCAACCCCCACCTCACTACAGCCTCCCTTCAGGTACCTGTAGAGTGCAATAAGGTCACCCCTGAGCCTCCTCTTCTCCAGGCTAAACAACCCCAGCTCCCTCAGCCGCTCCTCGTAAGACTTCTTCTCCAGACCCTTCACCAGCTTCTTAGCCCTTCTCTGGACTCGCTCAAGCACCTCCATGTCCTTCTTGTAGCGAGGGGCCCAAAACTGAACGCAGTACTCGAGGTGCGGCCTCACCAGAGCCGAGTACAGGGGGACAATCACTTCCCTGGACCTGCTGGCCATGCTGTTTCTTATGCAAGCCAGGATGCTGCTGGCCTTCTTGGCCACCTGAGCACACTGCTGGCTCATATCCAGCCGACTGTCAACCACTACTCCCAGGTCCTTCTCTGCCAGGCAGCTTTCCAACCACACATCTCCCAGCCTGTAGCACTGTTTGGGGTTGTTGTGCCCCAGGTGCAGGACCCGGCACTTGGCCTTGTTGAACTTCATACCGTTGGCCTCGGCCCATCGGTCCAGCCTATCCAGATCCTCCTGCAGAGCCTTCCTACCCTCGAGCAGATCGACACAC
>NC_048893.1:166771376-166784796 GCF_011077185.1 Oxyura jamaicensis
GTGTCAGCCACTCCTCCCAGCTTTGTATCATCAGCGTACTTGCTGAGGGCAGACACTATTTCCTCATCAAGGTAGTTGATGAAGATGTTGAACAAGACCGGACCCAGCACCGACCCCTGGGGAACATGGCTAGTCACAGGTCTCCAGCTGGACTCTGCACCGCCAGTCACCACCCTCTGGGCTTGGCCAGTCAGTCAGTTCTCAACCCACCTTACTGTCCACTCCTCTATCCCACACTTTCTCAGCTTTGCTAGCAGGATGTCATGGGAGACACTATCAAAAGCCTTGCTAAAGTCAAGGTAGATGACATTCACTGCTCTCCCCTTTTTCTGTGATTCTGTGATTCTGTGACTTTTTAACTGATACACACATTAAAATAAATAAATAAATAAATAAATATATATTTTTTTATGACCTCTCCTCCTTAAGAATGGGAAAAAATAATGTGTCTTTAACTCCACTGCCATTACTTACTTTGTGTATTTTCACTATATTCTCCATCACTCATTTTTCCTCCATGAGAATGATCTGCTCTGCTTTAATAACTCATTTTTTCTACTGTCTTGTCCTTGTTTTTAAACCTAAAATTTTCTTAGTGGCCAAAGGGAACACAGTATATGAATGGATCACAGAAATCAATTTTAATCCAATTAATGTTTTAACCATCTAATAGTCTAAATTATGCAGTTAATTCAGAAAATAATAATAATAATAATAATAATGCATTAATACACATCATTATATAAAAATGCCATACTGCAACTGACTCTTTCATTTCATTGTCACCATTCCAGTGATCCTGTGGATCACTGAAAAATTGAAACTTTCAGTCTCCCTCAAGAAGAAGGAGACCACTTGTCAACATACATATGTTTTTAAAATTGTATTTATTTATTAATTTATACCATGAGGATTACAGTATCGTTGTAGGTGGAAGTTTTTACCCCTCTAATTTATACATGCATGATTTTTTTTGTATGCTTTCTTGTCTCTCTGTGGTGGTTTTACCCAGCTACCACAGCTGCTTTTTCACTTCCCCCCCCATTTTCATATGAAAGAAAGAGGGAAAAAAAACATAATGGAAAGGGCTCAAGGGTTGAGATAAAGACAAGATCACTCAAAAATTATCATCATGGATCAAACAGCATAAGGAGATTAGAGAAATTTATTACCTATTACTAACAAGCTAGAGAAGTGAGAAACAAAGAGAGCAAACGGAAAACACTTTCTCCCCATCCACCCTCTTCCATCTCTTCCCACAGAGGAACACAGGGGAACAGAGGAAGGGGGGCTGTGGTCAGTCCTTAACACTTTGTCTCCACTGCTCCTTCACAGTCGCTCTCTTCCCCTGCTCCAATGGGGGATCCCTCCCACAGGTTGCAATCCTTCCCAAACTCATTCGGCATGGGCTTCCCACAGGTAGCAGCTCTTCAAGAACAGCTCCAAATATGCATCCATACCACACGGTCCATTCATCAGGAGCAAACTGCTCCAAAATAGGTCTTCCATGGGCAGCAGCTCCTTCCAGATCTCACACTCCTGTGTGTGCTCCTCTCCACAAGCTAAAGGTCCAGGCTGGAGTTTGCTCCAGTGGGTTTCTCCACAGGTTGCAGCCTCCTTCAGGTCAGACCCACCTTTTCCACCACGGGCTCCACATGAACTGCAGCATGGAAATCCACTCTACCATGGTACACCATGATAAACCATGGGCTGCAGGAGAACTTCAGCTCTGGTGCCTGAAGAACCTCCTCCACTTCCTTTCTTCACTGACCTCAGTGTGTGCAAGGCTGTTTCTCACTCACCACTCTCCCAGCTGCTCTCAGAGAGGCACAAACAGTATCACTTATTGACTCAGCTCTGGGCAGAGGTGTGTCTGCCCTGCCTTTGGAGCTGGCAGGAAATGACCCATATCTGACATGGGTCAGCTTTTGAATTCTTCTCACAGAGGCCACTCCTGCAGCCCCCAGCTACCAAAACCTTGCCACATAAATCCAATATATTTTCTTGTTATGGAGAAAAAAATAGGTCTTGAAAGTTGCATAGCACATTCCCCAGATTCAGTTTACACAAAGAGCTACCATCTGTTTCTACCTTGGAGTGACAGACCTTTGCCACATGCAGTACTCCCAGGTACAGCATATCAGACAATAGTCATTTGACCAGTAAGGAACTGTTACAAGTTAAAATAAATTTACGTCAAGTGAAACCCAGACAAATCCTGAGATCCTGAAGGGTCACGTCAGTACAAAGCCTATGTCCTTCTACTCATAAAGGTGAATTCACTGTCTATTCATTCTCATTTAAACTTTTACAGGTGCTAGAGTAAGAACTTCATATACGACTAAAGTTGTGAGTATCACATAAGCTTATTCAGTGGTATTCTCTTTTCTCACTTTCATTTTTTTTGTTTGTTTTCATTTTTTTGTTTGTTTGTTTTCTCTGTATTTGTTCCTAATAATTCCTAAAATTCAATTTTAATTTGCAGTATAACATTAATAAGCAATGATTTTAAATAAGAAATAAATTATTGTAACTGCATTATCTTATTTTTGCTAATGGAACAGAATCCATCAAGGAGTTTGAACAAATAAGGTTTGTGTTTGTTTGTTTTGTTTTTGTCCTATATACATCACTGTACCTATTTTAATTTTTTCATCTCCAACTTTATTCTCCAAATCATTCAGCAATATATTATGTTTTTCAGTTCTCCTTAGTCACCCATTTTCTTTATCAATTCCAATAGCTTAAAGTAAACAAACTTTATAATGTCATTCTTCAGACCTTTTCCATATCATTTATAAGTATGATGAATGGAACGGAACATGGATTCCTGTGGGAAATCTACTGGTGATCATAGAATCATAGAATGGCTTGTGTTATAAGGGACCTTAAAGATCATCTAGTTCCACATTTCTGCCATGGGAAGGGATGTCACCCACTATATTAGGTTGTCCAGGGCACCATCCAACCTGGCCTTCAACACCTCCAGGGATGGAAGGGGTTGTTTTTGCAAACAAAGTAGTTGTGTATGAAAGACACATAAGTGTGCAAATTTTGTATTCAGACCGACATGCCTTGCTTGTCTTCAGACACTTTTTCTACTTCCAATATTTACTTCTATGATAATGATGTTCTTTGATTTCTAACCTTGTTTTTGTTTGCCTTTCTATGCCAGACTGAAACTGAGCATGGTGGATTTATTTTATTTTATTTTATTTTATTTTTTTTTTATTTATTTATTTATTTTTTCCTGGCCCTGCTTAGTTACTTACTTCTCTTCATCGCAACATCTTCATAGAACCATGGAGAGATCTGAGTTGAAAAGAACCTAATCTAATTCCACCCCCCCTGCCATGGGCAAGGAGACCTTCCACTAGACCAGGTTCCCCTTAAACATTTCCAGTAATGGTGCATCCACAATTTTTCTGGGCAACCTGGACCTGTGCTCCAGCACTCTCATGGTAAAACATTTATTTATTTTATCTATTCTAAACTTTTTTTTTTTTTTTTTTTTTTTTTTTTTTTTAAATTTAAAACCATTACTCCTTGTCCTATAACTACACTCCCTAAGAAAGACTCCCTCCCCAGATATCCTGTAGTTCCTCCTTAGGTACTGGAAGACCACTACTTGGAAGGTCTTCTTAGAGCCTTCTCTTCTCCAGGTGAAGTAGCCCCTACTCCCTCAGCCCGTCTTTGTAGGAGAGGTGCTCCAGACCTTTGATCATCTTTGTAATGAGCTCAATGCAGTACTACAGGTGCTTCTGGAGATATCTTTTTTATGATACTTGTGTAGGTATTATGAAATTTACCCAAAGTCAATAAAACCAAGATGCAACAAAGCATGATACATGCATTTATGGAGTTAAAAAAAGAAACGTAATATATTTGACAAAATCACAATAACTTCAGTTATTTTGAACCATAATTTCTATTATTATTTTTCATTGAAATTTAAGCTTGTGAAATCATGGTATTATTTTCAACATAATTTTAAATATGTATTTCCAATTGCATCCCCTGTAGACAATGTCATGTGCTGTTGATATCTCTTCCAATTGCATCCCCTGTAGACAATGTCATGTGCTGTTGATATCTCTTCCATGTATGATTTTTCCCTGTTGCAAAATTTGTAATTTTAAACAAAAATAAACCTTAAAAAGAAAAAAATCCTTAACTGAAATTAGGGATCTAGATTGACCTAGTTATTTATTTATTTTTTTTCCCTTATTGCTACAAAGCTTTACTCTATATCAGATTTAACCTCCTCTTTTAATGTGTCAATTTCTTTGATATTAATTTACTTTTTTTTTTCTTTTTTTTTTTTTTAATTTAATCACTGAGAAATAATACTTGCATAAACTAATTGCATGCCAGTTTATATTCTGGTATAACAGGATTCCTCAAGAAATACAACATCTGTCCTGTCCTTTGATAATTTCCTTATAATTCACTTACTCCTAGCTTTCACATTTGAATGGCTTAGGTCAGGCATGTTAATGGTATATGGTTTAATATTTGATCTCACCCTTTAGTCTTCACAATGTTCATCCTTCTTAAGGTTTTTTATCTTCTTTTTTAATCTTTATATAGAAGCTGATGATAAAAGAGATTAGCATCCTATTTCAGAACTCTAATTCCCTTTATATATATTTTAACCTCTCAATGCAAAGTATTTTCTACAGATTTTATATGGCTTCTGCTTAAATAATCCCTAGAATTATTATTTACTTGCCCACAAAATTTTAACAGACTTTATATTTGTTTTGAATTCCAGTAATACCCTGGGTTCATTTCAGTGGAGTATCAGTAACTCGAGGCGATCTCTCTTTTTATATTGTCCTACAAATTGTTATTAGAACTTTTCACTAAAAGTTTGCATCTACCTCTTTGTAGGCCTTATGATCTGATAACATTCCTCATACCTTTATTTTTTCTTTTGTATCTCTTACAGGGTTTCTACTTTGAAGACAGGTAGTTTTCAGGGCTTAGTTCTGTGAAACAGAGCTTTCTCTGAGTTAAGGGGTTCTCATCACCACAACAAAGCATAAGTACAATTTAGATATGCTAACAATTGCTATAGCTCTATGCATTCTGAAATTATGAAAAATATACATGTTTTGATTCAGCTGAGCTTTGTGGTTGCATAAATATAACACAGACTGTCTTTTGTGCAAGAAACAACACTCACCGATGAATGGATTTTATCTCTTGCAAATAGTTTCTAGTCTAATGTTTTTGACCCAACATTTCAATACAACAGTATCAGCTTTTATGTCTCTTTATACAGTATTCATGGGAAAGAATGAATTAATCATTTTAAGGACTATTTTACAGTATTTTTTGAAATAAACTATTTTCACAATTGTACAACATGGCTTTTTAAATGCAAATGCAGTGCCACAGTTTCCTAAGAAGTCTTCTCAAGCAATAGAAGTGATTAGATGTTCGCTTTCTCTGTGGCAGGCTCTTGACAAGCTGATTATCCCCCCTGTGCTTGCAGTAGTCACAGCCTATAATAAGTAAGAGGTTGGAAATTCTAGGGGCCACTCATTTTCCCATTTCACTGTCTGCAAGAGCTACTGAAAGCTGAAACTATTCTGCCCTTTTGTGTCAGTTAAAATAATAGGCAAATTTACTTTTTCTTCTAGCAGAATATAATTGAGATTTAGGTGATGGTGCCAGGAAAGTAAGATCATTTAATCAAAGGTCAAATTAGTTTCTTTTTCCATTCACCCATCTAATCAAAAGCTCTCTTTTTTGTTGCCTGCATAGGAAATTCTACAATAGTTGTGCCTTCTACTAGTGTTGATCAGATATTTCCCAATGGTTCTGTCAAAAGGAATCCATTTACAGAAGTGTTCCTATGATACTTCTGTTTTATTGTTCTTTGTTCAAGGTAATGTGCTATGGGGAAAAATACAAAATACAACATTCTTTTTCTTGGTGATGTTTGATCACTCCATATTACTATTGTATTATAGAATAGAGCATTTTTAAATGACAGAATAATTGAAGAAGTGAAACTATTTTTATTTAGTTGTTGACTTATAAAAATATGTTTTACTTTGTACATATGATAACCAGACAAAAATAATTCCTTTGTAATATTAAGGATATGTGATTGAAAAATGCATTAGAATAGCTATCTGTCAAGGACAGATTGCTTTATAAGCTCTGACTGACTTCTGGCTGTCACTCTTCTCAATACTATTTCTCTTTAGAATTATTCTAGCAAATCATTTCTTATTTTAATCAGTTTTCTGCTTTAATAAATGTTATAATTGTCAATGAATCACACTGTATAGCTATATTCTTGTTAATTGTTGTTGCGTATTGGAGAAATTCTTGTTTACTATTTTATTTTTATTTTTCATATTTCTTCTTTTCATGACAGGATTTGGTGTTTTCATTCACTATCTTTTTTAGGTAACATATTTTTGTAATTAGTTCTCTTTCTAACACATGAATGTAGGCCCAACATTTTTTGATGACACCATTAATCAAGATGTTTTGTTATATCCTCTTGGGCCAAATGAAAGGATGGATTGCCAAAACAGAAAACAAACAAAAACAAAACAAAACAAAACAACAATAACAACAACAACAAACATCAAAAAGCAACTGAAGTTCTGCATTAAAAATTTGCATCCACAGACAAACATCCTTTGAATGTAGAGGAGATTCAAAATATGAAATCTGTCTTAAAAAGAAAACCTTTGTGAACAGAATTGAGTTAATACAGCATAATTGTCTGCATATCAAAGTGCCACACAGGTAGAACAAATGTTGAAGTATTTTAATTAGATGGCTTAATTTTGTTTATGATCTCCAAGGAAGATGAAAAACATCACGAAGAGATGAACAGCATCCTTTCTGGATAACCTAAAGAATATTTGAATAAAGAACATAAAATTTCATAGAGGGAAAACAAAACAAAACAAAAAAAAAATAAAACAAACAATAATAATAATAATAATTTCAATGAATTTTACCTATAATATTTTCACCTCAGTCTGAAAAGAATAATCACACAGAATTAATCATGATTACTCAAGCAGAATTTGTGATGTCACAATTCATAAATATAGGATTTTTAACAGCAGGACTTTGACATCTAAGAGGTTTAATGAGGTGTTTTTTTGTTTTGTTTTGTTTTGTTTTGTTTTGTTTTTATTCTTTGAGGAAAAGCAAGGAAGTTCTAAGCATAAGCTGCTATAATATATCTAGGCTCTGCAGCTTGAAAGGGACTTCATAATTGGTATATGCAATGTACTGCTTCCTAAGTCAAAATCTTCAGACTTGTTGCAAAGTCTTGTGTACCAAAGACCGATTTTTACTGTATTAAGCCTGGCTTTATTCACTTGAACTCACTGCAGTGTAGCCTTGCTCTATACCTTGATCTGTGCTTGCTCTCAGAACAGGTCTGAGACTAAGACTAAAGCCATGAAGCACATCATGGATATCATTCACCTGCTTAAATATCTTGTTTGAGTTGTCATAGAGTATCTCAGACATTTACATGGGACTGGAAGGCACAACATAAATCCTAAGAAAGAGAGATATCTGAAAAGCCAACAGAAGACTGGGTAAGATATGTTATGGAAATTAATGTCTTCAGACATTGTTCAAAGTTGCATCACTCCCATTTAAAATATCATATGCAATGATAGAAAAACACTCCAAACTATGCACACTTAAATTATGAAACTTCCTGATACCCCAAAGAAACAATGGAAAGCTAAAAGACTTACAATCTATGTTTAATTTATATTCTCTTTGTTGTTACATTGTCAATTTAGAGTCAAGTTCTTCATGCAAGATCCGGCAATAAATTATTATGTATTCATCTGATAGACCTGACTTGGATAATGGGGTAGATGTACAACCTGAATGAGTCTTTCAAGCATTTTATATGGTTGTTGAAAAAAGTTTAAAGGATGCTATACAGAGATGTTCAATTCCCATTTTTCTTAAAGGAAGTGACGGTCTTTTTGAGTTTTAAGCATGAAGATGTGAAAAGAAAGAAAGAAAAAAAAAAAAGTTTAATTAAAAAAAAAGTTAATGACTATGCCTATAAAAATTAATTCTGGATCTAATGCTTAAGTCAAACTACGTTTAAATATAATTTATGATACCTCTAAAGTAAGTAGGCAAATTATTATTTTTTTTCATTAATTGTAAAAATAATAATAATAATAATAATTAGATGGTTACCTTTCTGAGTGTTACAAAATTATTTAGTTACAACATGACAAAATGGTTGTAAAGAGTTCTTATTGGCTAATTTATTTTCAATAAAATTATTCTTTTTCATTCTCTATCATCTACTGTGCTATAGCTCTTCAAATACTTTAGCACAGATAGATTCTCACATGAGATGTTGATAATATACTTATTTTTTGTTATCTGATTTAATTTTGTACAAGTTATGGATGTTAAAATAATTTTATTTATACATTTGAAAACTTGGAAAGCTTATATGGGCTCACAGTTTTGTTTTACAGCTCATGCACTAAAGAAAAATAAATTAAACAAATGAAATAACATCTTCCTCTATCAGTTTTTAATTTATTTCATACACCTTTATGCTTCACACCCTCTGTTCAGAAATGGCATATGTCTTTGTCCCTTTCAATCTCATCTCTTTCACATATATGACATGAGGAAAAGGCTGAGGCGCTTAACACCTTCTTTGCCTCAGTCTTTAACAGCAAAACCAGTTGTTCTCTGGATGCCCAGTACCCTGAGCTGCTGGAGGGGGATGGGGAGCAGAATGTCACCCCCACAATCCACGAGGAAATGGTTGGCGACCTGCTACAGTGTTTGGATGTACGCAAATTGATGGGGCCGGATGGGATCCACCTGAGGGTACTGAGAGTGCTGGTGGAAGAGTGGGCCAAGACACTTTCCATCATTTATCAGCAGTCCTGGCTATTGGGGGAGGTCCCACTTGACTGGCAGCTAGCAATTGTGATGCCCATCTACAAGAAGGTCCAGAGGGTAGACCCGGGGAACTATAGGCCTGTTAGTTTGACCTCAGTGCCAGGAAAGCTCATGGAGCAGATTATACTGAGTGTCATCATGCAGAACTTACAGAGCAACCAGCGATCAGGCCCCGTCAGAATGGATTTATGAAAGGCAGGTCCTGCTTGATGAAACTGATGTCCTTCTATGACAGAGTAACACGCTTAGTGGATGAGGGAAAGGCTGTGGATGTGGTCTACCTTGATTTCAGTAAGGCTTTTGACATTGTTCCCCACAGCATTCTCCTCAGGAAACTGGCTGCTCTTGGCTTGGACTGGCTTGCGCTTCATTGGGTTAAAAACTGGCTGGGTAGCCAAAAAGGCCCAGAGAGTCATGGTGAATGGAGTCAAATCCAATTGGAGACCAGTCACTAGTGGTGTCCCCCAGGGCTCAGTACTGGGGCAAGTTCTCTTTAATATCTTTAACGATGATCTGGATGAGGGGATCGAGTACATCCTCAGTAAGTTTGCAGATGACACCAAGTTAGGTGTGTGTGTCGATCTGCTCGAGGTCCAATACTAGTCCAACAATCTGTTCCAACCATCACCCTACTTCCAATGTCACCTACTAAACCATGTCTCTAAGCACCACATCAAACATTTCCTTAAACACCCCCAACAAGAGTGACTCCACCACCTCTCTGGGCAACCCATTCCAGTGCATGAGTACTCTTTATGAGAAGAAATATCTCCTAATTTCTGACCTAAACCTCCCCTGGCACAACTTAAGGCCATTCCCTCTGGTCCTATCACTAGTTATCGTTGAGAGAGACCAAACTACAGCTCCCCACAACTTCCTTTCAGGGAGTTGTAGAGAGTAATAACATCTCCCTTGAGCCTCCTCTACTCCAGACTAAACAACCCCAGTTCCATCAGCCACTCCTCATAAGACTTGTGTTCCAGGCCCTTCACCAACTTCATAACCCTTCTCTGGACATGTTCCAGGGACTTGATGTCCTTGTACTGAAGGGCCCAAAACTGAACACAGGACTCATGGTGCGGCTTCACCAGAGCAGAATACAAGGGGATGATCACCTCCCTGGTCATGCTGGTTACACTGTTGCTGATACAAGCCAGGATGCCTTTGGCCTTCTTGGCCACCTGGGCACACTGATGGTTCATGTTCAGGCAAGCATCAGTCATCACTCCCAGATCCTTTTCCTCTGTAGAGCTTTCCAGCCAATCTGCCCCAAGCTTGTAGCATTGCATGGAGTTTTTGTGGCCAAAGTGCAGGACCTAGCATGTAGCCATGTTGAAACTCATCCCATTGGTCGTTGCCCATCAATACATCCTGTCCACGTCCCTCGGTAGGGCCTTCCTATCCTCTGGCAGATCAACACTTCCCCCTAACTTGGTGTCATATGTAAACTTACTGAGGGTAAACTCAATTCCCTTGTCCAAATCATCATAAAAATAATAAAGAAGATGGGCCCCAATACCGATCCCTGGGGAACACCACTGGTGACTGGTTGCCAGATGGATTTCACTCCGTTCACTCCGCTGGGCCTAGTCCAGCCAGTTTTTAACCCAGTAAAGATTGTACCTGTACAACCCATGGGCTGCCAGGTGCTCCAGGAGAATACTGTGGGAGACCGTGTCAAAGGTTTTGCTGAAGTCTAGGTAGACTACATCAACAGGCTTTCCCTCATCCACCAGACAGGTCACCTGTTCATAGAAGGAGATGAGGTTGGTCAGGTAGGACTTTCCTTTCATGAAACCATGCTGACTGGGCCCAATTCCCCAGTTGTTCCACATATGCCACCTGTTTGCATTCAAGATGACCAGTTCCATCACCTTTCCTTGCACTGAGGTCAGGCTGACAGGCCTGTAGTTCCCCAGGTCCTCCAGGTCCTCCTTATGACCCTTCTTATAGATGGGCACCACATTCACAACTCTTCAGTCACCTGCGAGCTCTCCAGATGACCATGACTGCTGATAGAGATTGGAAAGCAACACAGCAATCATATCTGCCTACTCCCTCAGCACCCTCGAGTGGATCCTGTCTGGCCCCTATGGACTTGTGACAGTCCAGGTGGAGCAGCAGGTCTCTAACTGTTTCCACCTGAATTGTGGGAGGTTTCTTCTGTTCCCCATCCCAGACTTCCAGACTGGGAGGCTGAGTATTCCAGGGATAAGTGGTTTGGCTAGTAAAAACAGATATAAAGAAGGCATTAAGAACCTCAGCCTTTTCCTTATCATCAGGAGTCATGTTCCTCCCTGTGTCCAGTAAAGTATAGAGGTTCTCCTTGGCCCTCCTCTTGCCATTAATATACTTATAAAAACATTTTTTGTTATCTTTAACCATAGCCAGGTTGAGCTCATACTGGGCTTTGGACTTCCTGATCTTTTCTCTGCATATGCTGGCAACTTCCTTGTACTCTTCCTGAGTTACCTGTCCCATCTTCCACAGGATATATGCTATCTTTTTCTCCTGGACACTCAGCAAATGTTCATTATTCAATCACTCGGGTCTTCTTCCCCACTCATCTTAGAGCATGTAGGGACAGCCTTCTCCTGCACCTTTAAGACTTCCTTCCTGGGGAGTGTCCAGCCTTCCTGGACCCCTCTGTTCTTCAGGACTGGCTCCCAAAAGACCCTGCCTACCAGTGTCCTGAACAGTTTAAAGTCTGCCCTCCATAAATCCAAGGTAGCAGTTTTACTGCCTCCCTCCTGGCTTCTCCAAGAATAGAGAACTCTACCATTTTGTGGTCACTTTGCCCAAGACAACTACCTACCACCATATCTTCCACCAGTCCTCTGTTTGTGAACTGCAGGTCTAGTGGGGCACCACCTTGCATAGGCTCCCTAACCAGCTGAGTGAGGAAGCTGTCTTCCACGCACTCCAGGAACCTTCTATACTGCTTCCTTAGGGCTGTATTGTATATGCAGCATATGTCTGGGAAGTTAAAGTCCCCCATGAGAACAAGAGCTGGTGACTGAGCGACTTCTGCCAGCTGCTTACAGAACTCCTCATGCATCTCTTTATCCTGGTTTGTTGGTCTATAACATATCCCGACCAGGATGTTCGCCTTGTTGCCAACCCCCTGATCCTTTTCCACAGGGATTCTACCTTATTATTACTACCCCCAAGCTCAACAACATCAAAAAACTCTCTAATATGACCCAAACTGGCCAAAGGGGTATTCCACACCATCTGACATCATGCTGAACAATTAATATGGGGTGGCCGGCCAGGGTGGGGGGACTGGCTTCTCGGGGATAGGCTTGGCATCTATCAGTGGGTGGTGAGCAACTGAATTGTGCATCACTTGTTTTGTACACATTATTAGTAGTAGTACTATTATCATAATTATTATTATTTTCCTTTCTTTTCTGTCATAATAATCTGTCTTCATCTCAACCCACAGTCTTTCATTTCATTCAGGGAGCTGGAGAGGGAAATTGGTGGAGGTGTGTTCTACCCTCTTTGAGACAGACTCACGAACCTGCTGCAGCACCAGTGTCTCCTACTTCACAGAAGACAAAAGTTCCCTCATCTTGCCAGGCAGTAGGAGGGGACCTAGGCCAAGGGGGGGAATGGAAGCAGGTTCCTGTTCAGGGTGGTAGGTGAGCCTTGTCCCTGCCCACCTCACCTTCCCATCTACCCTTATATAACAGGTATGAGGGTCTAGAACAGAACAGTAGGAACAACAAAGTATATGAAAGACCATCCCAAGTGGAGAGGGTGCCTAAGGCAAGGCAACCTACCCTCTGCATTGCTACATCCTTGGTCAAAAAGGAAAGGGTTATTGTCATGTCCCTTCTGAAAAGGACAGAGGGCCGGATATGCCAACTGGACCCAACCCACAGGCAAGTCTGTTGCCTCCCTGGGGTTTGGGTGAGAGACTTCGCTAAGACAGTCAAGCGCCTGGTATGGCCCACTGATTACTGCCCACTACTGGTCTTTCAAGCTGGTAATGACGAGATAGCAATGAGAAGACTGAGAGCGATCAAAAGGGACTCAGACGTCACAGGCCTGATAGACAGGGCTTTAAACTAGAGTCGAAGGGGGAAGGGGATAAAACCATGCATGCCAGTGATGAGCTAAGGGATGGTGTGATAGAATCAGAGGGACTGTATGCTAGTGAGGTCCTTTGCTCAGTTCCACAAGGTAGTGTGTGTAGGAAGGCGCATTTGAAGTGCTTCTACACAAATGCATGCAGTATGAGGAATAAAATGGATGAGCTAGAAGCCTTGGCCAAGTCCCACAGCTATAACATCATCAGCATAAGCAAAACCTGGTGGGAAGAGTCCTGTGACTGGGGTGTTGCAGTAGATGGTTACAGGCTCTTCAGGAGGGACAGGCAGGGTAGGTGAGGTGGTGGGATAGCAATGTTTATGAAGCGGGGGCTGGACTGTGCGGAACTTCAAGTCAGTGATGGCAAAGCTGAGAGCCT
>NC_048893.1:166799796-166841826 GCF_011077185.1 Oxyura jamaicensis
TCAAATTAACAGAAAAATGTGTTGGGAACACTATCTTCTCTAATTTTGTTGTGACAAAAGCCCTTTCATGAGGTGTTCTTGTGAGAAGCAAAATAAGCTTTTCAGAAGATGAAGAAATTGGGAAGCTCAGAATGAAATCCAAATTGATTAAAATTTTTATGAGTAGGTTTTAGACATCCTATTTGAACTAGTCAATAATGAGAAAATTTTGTTCTAAATTAGTAAAAAGTCAAGGGATTTCTATGTTCTTAAATGTAGAAATTATGTATTATAGTATCATCAGCAGAGGTGAGATTTTAAACCTATATCTTGAGTATTTAATGGAATGTTCTAGTCTTTTGTAACATAGAGAGAGGCACTACCTTAAAACTCTAGTCTTTGGCTTCCCAAGAAATAGTTAAACAATATATTATCTAATAACATCTGTCAGGTAAGGTATACAGAGGAATGTTTATTTTGTGGATCTTTCCTGATTAGTCTTGCAACTGAGGTGGTGAATTTTTTGACATTGTCATGACACATTGTCCAGTTCTGTAGATGTGCGTAATACTTGTGTATTTTTTTGCTGATTTTTATGCATCCACTATTGACTCTTTCCTCCTCTAATGTTAGGCAGTTGATGAAATGGATAGGTTTTGAAAATGTTAATGTCTTTTAAAGATAGTTCTTTCTCAGTTTTCTTGTATATTCTGTAATTTCAATGAATTACAATCAGTAACAAAAGACGTACTTGGAAACAAACCAGTTACCTGTCACCTACAAAAGTTATCACTGAGGGCTTAATTTCATTTAGAAGAAAATAATCAGCTATAACTTTATGATACTGTTGAAAGCTTACAAACATTTCAGTTATCTTCTTTTCTGATAGTTCCAGCCCGGATTACCAAAGGAATTTCACACTTATATTTGCCACTAACAAACTCATGAACTGTCATCCTATTAGTATATTATTTTGACCACAATGAAAATGAACCACAACTTAACATAGATTTCTGAAAATATATTCTGTCTTCTGTCGTTGTTTCAGCTGTATATGTGATTTTCTAATTCAAGAGTAGAATAGTCATTAGAAATTAAGTCGATATATAAATGATACAGACGTGAATATTTACCTTTCAAATCCAAGTCGCAATACAGCCTAGGTAGAGTCTTTTTTCATTCATGGATTTCCCAACTTCTATTAAATACTTACCTACTTACATAGTACTTTGGTTAATGGAATGAAGGGAAATAGTCATTACTACAAACAGTATGCTAGAACATAGTCCGCTATTTGGGGAACTACGACTACTTTAGCAATGAACAAAGATTTGATTTCTATCTATAAATATATTAGATGGCAAATACAGGCTATGAATAAATTAAAATGTATCTTTAACTATTCATGTGGTGAGGGTGCAATCATAGCCACAAGGTGAGAAAACTTAAACAATTTTAGATTATGATCTGTAAATTTTTGCAGATCAATTTCTGACTTTATGTAGTAAGAAAATAGATTAGGTAAATGGGAAAACACTTTCCAGTCTTTGCTCCTGAAACTACAGTTTCACTTCAAGGATAATGAACTCATGATGTTTAAGTAGTATTTTTCCTTTTTCCTTATTTAATGTTGCTGTTGGTTTGATAAGTCATACTTTCTTATATAAGAATTAACAGATTCTGGCCTCAGGTCAGATATTTATTCTAGGATATTATATATATATATATACATATATATATATATGTATATATGCTAATCTGTTAGCTAAAATATTTAAACCAGGAACATATTTTGGAAATTGAATTTGCAAAGCAGAAACTACATAGACTGAACTATATTCTACAGAACCTTATGAACAGGACTGTCAAATCAGACTGTCAAATCATGTTCTAGATAAACAGAAATATCCTTTAATGGGTCAAGAAAGAAGTGTGCATCTAGGCAGAGTGTATCTTCCTTTTATCTTTTGTTATTTGTTCTTTGAATTTGGGTGGAGGCAGGACACGCATTATTCAGTAACTCCTAACTAAAGTAGCAGGATTAACCTGCAGCAAAAACGAAGTCAAGTTTACATCTTAACTTATGAAATAAGAAACAGAGGTAACAGTTTATATTAGAGATAGGATACAAAAGAGAAGACTTCTAGTCAAAGGAGAAATGTTATCACTCTACAACCATTACAACTACACAGCCCAAGAAGTTCCAAAGTAATAACAGATTCCTGGTTCTCTGGTTAAGATCTATGCAGGGAAATTAATAAGAAAACGGCTTCATTTCATCATAATGGCATCTGGGAGTTCTAGAACACTCTATTCCATTAGTCAGGTTTGTTAATGACTATGGTCATTCTTTTAATCATGTGAAACATTGATTGAGCTTCATTTAGTTCAAAGTTCCTTTCAGAAGCCTGAGCAGACTCAAAATAGTGTAAAACGTCTTTACCTTTTCTCACTGAAACATATATTTGTGATTTATATGAAGATACAACACACCTGGGATTTCTAAGGGAAAAATAAATAAATAAATAAATCTTATTTTAAGGTATAAAAAATTGACATTTTGGTGCTTAACATGTTGACAAACTGTTTGTATTACTCATCAGTATTAATAATTTAAATTCATAGTGTTATTTTTTTACGCTTGCAACATTTTGCATTATTTTTGCACAAATATTTATTTTACAAAGTTATTTCAGCACCATTAGCATCTTTTCTGCCTGAATATCAAGACTTTCCAATACCACCTCTACTTAAAAACAGTCTTGGAGGAGTATATTTTGATTTCAGAAAGATTGTTTTATAATCAAACAAATGAACAGCTTTTAAACTTTTGCTAACATGAATTTGAATAGCTGAGTTACAAAGATAACAAATCCTCATGTAAAACACAGAGGCATTTTTTTACTGAACATTCAATTTTGTTAATATATCATATTTCAAAGGAACCAGAGGGATGTTTTGTCATCCAGAGGGACCTTGAAAGACTGGAGATATGGGATGACATGAACTTCTAGAGATACAAGGAGACTTGTAAAGTCCTGCATCTGAAGAGGAACAATCTCCGGCACCTGGAAGGCAGATTGGCAGAAAAAGACCTGTGAGTCCTGATAGACACCAATTTGAGCATGAATCAGCATTATCCCATTGCTATAAAGAAGTCTAATAATATCCAGGGCTGCACTAGGCAAGATGTAGCCAACAGGTCAAGGAAGTGTCCATAGAATCATAGAATCATTTAGGTTGAAAAGACCTTCAAAATCATCAAATACAACTGTCAACCTGACCTACTGAGACCCATTACTAAACTATAATAAACTATTGGCCTTTGTGACACATCCATATGTCCCTTAAATACCTCCAGGGGTGGGACTCCACCACCTCTCTGGGTAACACACTCCAATGTCTGACCAGCCTCTCCTTGAATAAATTCTTCCTTATGTCCAGCCTAAACCTTTCCTAGCACAACGGTTCCCTTAAGTCCTATCACTTGTCACTTGAGAAAACAGACCAACACATTCTTCATTGAAACTTCCTTTTAGGTAGTTACAGAGATCAATGGGGTGTCCCCTCAGTCTCCTTATCTCCAGAGTAAACAACCCCAGCTCCCTCAGCTACACCTCCATATACCTTGTTTTCTAGTCCCTTCACCATCTTTGTTCCTCTTGACTACATGTTCTTGAGCAACTGAAAATCCTTCTTGTAGCAAAGGGCCCAAAACTGAACACAATATTCAAGGTAAGGCCTCATTAGTGTCAAATCATTTCTCTAGTCCTGGAGAGAGTCTAGCCATCAAGATTATTAAGGGACTGGTGCTTCTCTCTAATGTGGGAAGAGAGGTAGGACTGTTCAGCTTGGAGCAGAAAAGGGTCAGGAGGATCTTATCAATTTATATAAATATCTGAAGAGAGGGTACAAAGCGGGATGGAGCCAGGCTCATTTCACTGGTGCCCAGTGACAGGATAAGAACTAATGGGCACAAACTGAAACACAAGAGGTTCTCTTTGAACATCAAGAAACATTTTTTTACTGTATGGATGACTGAGCACTGGTGCAAATTGCTGAGAGAGGCTGTGGAATCTCCTTCCTTGCAAATATTCTAAAGCTATATGGGCATGGTCCTGGGAAAATAGTTCCAGCTGGCCATATTTGAACAAGGAGGCTGGGCCAAATGGAAGTCATTGGTACCTTGGTACCGTGGTACCTTCCAACATCAAGCATTCTGTGAAAAAGAGTTTATGGGTTAGGTTTAAAGGCAGAACAGGGACAGGTGTCATTATAGTGCGGGTTTACCATAGGCCATCTGACCAGAAATACCAATCAGATGAGACCCTCTGCAGACAAATAGAGGCAGCCTCACTTACATAAGCCCTGGTCCTCATGGGGGACTTCAGCCACCCCAGTATCTGTTAGAGGGACAACACAGAAGTACTTAAACAATCCAAGAGGTTCCTGGAATGCGCTGATGAAAAATTCCTTCTCCAAGTGATAGAGGAACCAATGAAAAGAGGTGTTATGATGGACCTTGTTCTTACAAACAAGGAGGGTTTGGTGAGGAATGTGAAGGTCAAAGGGAGCTTTGGATGCACTGACCATAAAATGGCAAAATTAAAAATCTTTAAGGCAGCAAGGAGGGCAAACAACAAGCTTCCCTAGACTTTAGCAGAGCAGCTTTGGCCTCCTCAGGGATCTGTTTCATAGGATGAAGTGTTATAAAACCTTGGAGAGAAGAAGGGCACAAGAAAACTGTTTCATATTCAAGGATCACCTCTTTCAACCTCAGGAGTAATGTATCCCAACAAAAAAGGAAGTCAGTCAAAAATGCCAGGAAGGCTGTGTGGATGAACAAGGAGATCCAGGCCAAACTCAGTCATGAAAAAGAAGCCTACAGAGGGTGGAAACAAGGACAGGTATTTGGGAGGAATACAGATATATTGTCCGAGTAGCCAGGGATCAGGTAAGGAAAGTTAAGGCCCTGTTATAATTAAATATGTCCAGGGACATCAAAGGCATTAGGAAAGTCTTCTATAGGTACATAAGGGGAAGATTAGTGAAGTTGTGGACATTCTCCTGAAGAAAACAGGAGACCTGGTTATCCAGGATATGGAAGAGGCCGAGGTACTTAATTACTTTTTTTTTTTGCCCCAGTCTTCACCAGAAAGTACTCTAGCTACACAGGCCAAGTCACAGAAGGCAAAGGTAAAGACAGTGAAAGTCCCTTCTGCTGCCCACTATAAGAGATGTGATATGAGACCATGTAAGGAGCCTGAATATGTATAAGTCCATGGGATCTGATGAAATGCATCTGATAGTCATGAGGGAAATATCAGGTGAAGGTGCTAAGCCACTATCCATCACATTTGAGAAGCTGTAGCAATCTGGTGAAGTTCCCACTGACTGGAAGAGGGGGGAAATATTACTTTTTTTTTTTTTTTTTTTTTTTTTTTTTAAAGGATAAAAAGGAAGACCCAGGGAACAACAAGCCAGTCAGTCTCACCTTTGTGATGGGAGAGATCATAGTAGAGATCCTCAGAAACTATGCAAAGGCACACAAAGAACAGATAGGTGGTTGGTGACAGCCAATATGACTTCACTAAGGGCAAATTGTGCCTTACAAATTTGGTGGCTTTCTACAACAGGGTTACAGCATTGGAGGATAGGAGAATAACAGCTGACATAATCTATTTGTATTTGTGCAAAACATTTGACACTGTCCTGCACAACATCCATGGATAGGCATGGATTTGATGGATGGACCACCTGGTAGATAAAGAATTGTCTGTATGGTCACACAGAAAGTTTGATGTCCATGTGGAGTCTAGTGATGTGTGGTATTCCTCATGGATTTGTATTTAGAATCAGTATTATTTATTATCTTTCTCAGTGACTTGGACAGTGGGATTGAGTGCACCTGCAGCAAGTTTGTGGATGACACCAAACTGAGTGGTGTGGTCAATATACTGGAGAGAAGGGATGCCATCCAGATGGACCTTGACAAGACGTAGAGGTGGGCCTATGCAAACCTCATGAAGTTCAACAAGGCCAAGCACAAGGTGTTGCACATCAGTCAGAGCAATCACAGATATGAGTACAGGCTAGGCAACAAATGGATAGAGAGCAACCATGAGAAGAAGGACGTGGGGGTAATGGTGGTTGTAAATCTCAGCATGAGCTAGCCAAATGCAAATTCATAATGCACTCAGAAAAAAGGTCTGACACATACTAACGGTACTGGACTCTGCCCTTAAGCAGTAATCAGTGCTATTTCTTTTACTATTTGAAGAAAGAAAAAACAAAAAACAAAACAAACAAACAAAAAAAACCATAATTGTTGTTGTTTTTGTTTTCTGTAAAATGCTTATAAAACTTAATCAAAACACAAATGTACCAGTGTCAATTCTTATTCCTATAGAAGGGTGGTCAAAACCAAAATATTTTTAAAAACTGGCCTTTCTATCAAATAGTGTAATTTTTTTGAGGTATATGAATGCTCTCATCTTTCCAATATTTCCACCATGTGTACAACAAACCAAAAAGAATTCAAGAAATTTGGGGGAGAGAAGTAAATTCTGAAATGATTAAAAATTTTACCACAGCTTTTTTGTTTGTTTGTTTAATTGTAAACTTTTATTTAGTTAGTTAGTTAGTTGTCATTCTGTTTACTTAAACCATTCAGAAAAAAATATATTTTCAATGTAATATGTCATAAGTAAATTAGATTGTAGAGTTTTGGTGAAAAAGATTCTGAGAATAGTTTTATAGTTGTAGGGGTTTGATATCTAACATTAAATTTCAGTATATAAGTTAACTACAGTAAAAATTAAGTGAGTGCTTTAAGTGTGTTGTATCTGAGAGGTAAAAAATTACAATAAAAATTACAATTAAAAAAAAATAAAATAGTCTATGAAACACAGGAGTACAAAGTCCATATATTCATTTTAATTTTACTGGTCTCAATTTTTAAAAATCAACCTATACTATAAAGAGATTATTATTATTATATTTTATTAACAATATGTGAAGTAGTTTGGGGTAAAAGCTACAAAGCTATTTTCTCATTGGGCTGAAGGAGGTCATAATTATTTTAATGTATTTTCAAGAAGAATTTTTTTCTTCATGTAATGCAATTCCTTATGGGAAAAGTACATTGTGGTTATTACAAAGCCATAACAATGACAAAACAAAAAGGAGTTAGTTTTTGTTTGTTTCATTGTTTTGCTAAAATATTACAAAATTTCTATTCAAATAGTCTCTTGTCTAACTACTAGATGAATTTTAGGCATTTTAAAACTGCAAATGGGAACGTTCCTATTTCACCCTGGTGAGGATCTTCTTCTGCTAAATGGCTTTTTCAATCATTACCTACTCAGAAATGACCTACTTTCCATTCATTGACTAATTAATCCAGTTCCAATTCAGTCCACATTTAGGTAAATGGCTTCAGTGAAAACTGGGTCAAACTGCTGTTTTTTTTTGTTTGTTTGTTTGTTTGTTTTTTGTTTTTTGTTTTTTTTTCCATGTTTGATGTGATTGTCCTGCCACATTCACAGAAATATATAAAAACTGAAAGCCTACTAGAAAATCTTAAATAATAAGTGTAATATTATCTTTTCATGTGGAACAATCAACATTTAAACTGGTCTGTCTATGACTTCCCAGGCTACTTTAGTGATCACTTCTCCAGCACAGATTGTTTGTTTTTATATGGTGATTCAGTCATCTTATCTTTTGCATTAGGGTATTAGCCAGATTGTGAAGAGTACTGCAAAGCACACATCTGCGTAACAACAACAACAACCTATGTCACTGGTTCTTGATCATATCGTCTGCAGATGTGCACAGTTTTAACACCTTACTAAATTTAAAATCTATTTCTGTTTCTGGCAGATACCAGAAATGGGATTTCTTTCACTTAAGACATGAATAATGTAGCCAAATTTAAATATAAAATTTAATTGTAATCTAAAATATAAATTATATTGGGATTCAGTCATGTAATCATGGATGAAGCCTTCTTAACTGTCATAGAACGTCACAGATAAATTCCAAAGTGCTGCTTTAAAAGTGGACAGGTCTCCCACTGATTTTGCTTTATGTCTCCTAGACACGTGTATTCCATGATATCACTGTCTCTAAATTGGAGAGACATGGATTTGATGGATGAACTACTTGGTGGTTAAGGAGTTGGATAGATGTTCACACTCAACCAGTTTGCAATCCTGCTTCAACGTGGTCTCCTCCACAGGCTGCAGAGTGGAACCCTGCTCCACTGTGGTACTGCATGAGCTGCAGGGGTAGAGCCTACTTCACCATAGTCCTCACCACAGGACAACAGGGACTCTCCCCCATCTTCTTCACTGACCTTGGTGCCTGAAAGGCTGCTCCCCACTCCTCTCACCCTCCCAGCTGCTGTTAGTCATTTTTTCTTTCTCTCAGTCTTTTATATATATATATATATATATATATATATACAGGAAATATATATATATATATATATATATATATATATATATATTTCCTGTTTTAAATATGCTTTCACAGAGGTGCAAACAAAGTCACTTATTGTTATTGGCTCAGCTCTGGTCAGCAGCGGGGCCCTTATCTAACATGGGGCATCTTCTAGATCCTTCTCACAGAAGCCACCCCTACGCCCCCCTGCTACCAAAACCTTATCACGTAAACCCACTACACACCCTACCAGCTATGAGGAGGAAAATTAACTCTATCTTAGCCAAAACCAGGACACTGGTTTAAAATTTCTCAATGGTCCCATGATATTACTCTTACTTAAATATATATGCATATGAATAATTTCTTTCTATTATCTATCCGTTTATTAATATAAATACATAAAGGGAAGTTGCATAGGTTCCTGAAGGTGTAAAGAAAACAGAGTAATACTCTTTTAAGTGATGATGACTTACAGGACAAGAGGCAATGGATGCAAACTGGAACAAAAGAGTTACCATTTAAATATCAAGAAACACTTTGGCGCATGGGTGACAGAGCACTGGAATAGGTTTTCCAGAGACATTAAGGAGTCTCCCTCCTCGGAAATCTTCAAAAAAAATAGGACATTGTCCCGGGCAACCTGTTTTAAATATTCTTGCCTGAAAAGGGGGTTGGACCAGGTGACTTTCAGATTACCTCTGAAAGGTCATGATTTAAATGACCTGTCAGAGGTCATTTAAATGACCTGCCAGAGGTCAGAATCATGATTTAAACATGATTTAAATGTTTTGTATACCAAATGTATATATTTTTGAAATATTTCATATATGATTATTGTTTGTATATATTATTTGTATCATAAATTTCTGAACTATTTCATAGGATGGATTGTGGCAAAGTTAGGCAATTAAAAATACTTAGAATCATAGAATCATAGAATATCCCAAGTTGAAAGGGAACCATAAGGATCATCAAGTCCAACTCCTCGCACCACACAGGTCTACCCAAAAGTTTAGAGCATGTGACTAAATGCACAGTCCAATCTCTTCTTAAATTCAGACAGATTGTTATATATCAATTCTATTTCTAAAATTATCACAGAATCACAGAATTTCTAGGTTGGAAGAGATCATCAAGATCATCAAGTCCAACCTCTGACCTAACAATAACAGTCCCCACTAAACCATATCCCTAAGCTCTACATCTAAACGTCTTTTAAAGACCTCCAGGGATGGTGACTCCACCACTTCCCTGGGCAGCCCGTTCCAATGTCTAACAACCCTTTCGGTAAAGAAGTTCTTCCTAACATCCAACCTAAACCTCCCCTGGTGCAACTTAAGCCCATTCCCCCTCGTCCTGTCACCAGGCACGTGGGGGAACAGACCAACCCCCACCTCGCTACAGCCTCCCTTGAGGTACCTGTAGAGAGCGATAAGGTCACCCCTGAGCCTCCTTTTCTCCAGGCTAAACAGTCCCAGCTTCCTCAGCCGCTCCTCGTAAGACTTCTTCTCCAGGCCCCTCACCAGCTTCTTAGCCCTTCTCTGGACTCGCTCAAGCACCTCCATGTCCTTCTTGTAGCGAGGGGCCTAAAACTGAACGCAGTACTCGAGGTGCGGCCTCACCAGAGCCGAGTACAGGGGGACGATCACTTCCCTAGCCCTGCTGGCCACACTGTTTCTTATACAGGCCAGGATGCTCTTGGCCTTCTTGGCCACCTGAGCACATTGCTGGCTCATATTCAGCCGACTATCAACCATCACTCCCAGGTCCTTCTCTGACAGGCAGCTCTCCAACCACTCATCTCCCAGCCTGTAGCTCTGCTTGGGGTTATTGCACCCCAGGTGCAGGACCTGGCACTTGGCCTTGTTGAACTTCATGCAGTTGACCTCAGCCCATCGGTCCAGCCTCTCCAGATCCTCCTGCAGAGCCTTCCTACCCTTGAGCAGATCGACCATACACCTAACTTGGTGTCGTCTGCAAACTTGCTGAGGGTGCACTCAATGCCCTCATCCAGATCATCAATGAAGATATTGAAGAGGACCGGCCCCAGCACCGAGCCCTGGGGAACGCCACTAGTGACCGGAAATTTATTATTTTATATTCTTACATGTATCTAGTTGGTCTCTTTACTGTAAAGTAAATTTCAGACCTAACAATGTGTTAAGAACCTGAAAGAAAAAATGTGTTTTACACATTGACCTGATGAAACTGAAAAGTGCTAGAAAGGCTCTCCTTTTGAAAAATATCCTCTATGATATCACACTTATTGTTCTGCTATCATTATGTAATTGTCTGTATAACTTGTAAGAGAAACTTAGAAGAAACATTAATTGATTTTGCTAAGGAGACTGAAATCATAATGTCATTCTGCTATGTAATTTTGTCAGATTTCTAATTCTAAATATAGAAACAGGATAATAGTGATTGGAAGGGAACTTAAAGATCATCTAGTGAGACAGGGAACAAGATAAAAGATGTTGATTCTATAGGTCTTAGCTAACACAATTTTATGTTAATGACCCCAAAAATAAGGGAGTAAAAGACTGTATGCCTAAATAGATAATGGAACCAGCAAGAACTGGCTTGACTGCTGAAGTCTGTTAAAGAAAGTAAAGGTCATAAGTTTAGCAGCGAGGAAGATTTCTGGCCTTCATCAGAAGTCCACCAGAGTATGCCAGACGACCACCCAAGGACTCCAGTATTCATGCAAATAGGTGCAGGAACCTATGTTAATGATTCTTCAGATATCTGATGATTATGCAAGTGACTTAGGGGAAATGTAATGAATATGTATATATCCTACTAATATAAGCATACTGCCAGTAATCCTTGGTGTGTGTGTTAGGTAGAGCAATCCCCCCCCCACACGGCACTGTAATAAGGAATACCTGCTTAATAACTTTGTTTATGGATTTTTCACTGTATCATTAGTTCCAACATGCCTGCCATGGTAAGGGACAGCTTCCACAAGGACAGATTGCCCAAAGCCCCATCCAACCTAGCCTTCAAGGTCTCAAGGCATGGGGCATCCACAGCTTCTCTGGGCTACATGTTCCAGTGTGTAACCACCTTCATAGTAAAGACTTTACTCCTAACATCTAACCTAAATCTCCTCTAATTTAAAACCATTACCTCTTGTCCTATCACTGCTGTCCCTGACAAACTGTCATTCTCCAGCTTTCTTGTAGACTCAGTTTAAGAATACTGGAAGGCCTCTATAAGTTCTCCTTGGAACTTTCTTTTCTCTAAACTTAATAACCCCAGACACCATATATTCAAATATTTTTTCTCTTCAGTTTTGATGGACACAAAACTCACTCCAGCAAGTGTTTTCAATGCCTGAAATAAGATGTCTTCAAGGAAACAGTTTTAATTTATTGGAATATTGAAACATCTATGGATGCTAGAGTGAGCCACTGTGGAATACATGGAAAATAAAAAATAAAAATAAAAATAAAAAAAAAGGAAAAAAATGAGATAATTACGTGAGGGAACCATGTTTAATATTTCTCATTTTTCTGAAAATGTACAGAAACAATCGTCACTGACACTATCAAAAACAGGGTACTTTAGGGATCCTTGGCCCAATGAGGACAGACCACAGGATTATGGTTATAATTAGAGATTTATTATTATACACACACACACACACACACAAATAATATATAAAAAATCAATCAACATAGCTTATTATCTACAATTTCTAGCACTTAGCTTAGCTTATATTTGCACAGAATTTCTAGAATTTTCAGTTTTACAGGCTTTTCAGTCATGTAGCTGGAAGTGTTCTTGGCCACCGAAAGACAACAAGGTTTTCTTGTCCAACAGCAGTTTCTGCCTCAGTCCCCCTTACTGCTTGCTGTCGCTTGACTTTTAGATAGTGTTCCCTGTGCTGATAGGCTTTCCTGCTCCAGGACAAATGTCACAATCTCCTGGCAACCTAACACCTGACTACTGATAACAACAATGGACTTAATCACCTTGTCAATCAATGCTCATAATATGTTCTTGCTGATCTAGCACTTGGGTCTTAATAACACTATTGCTTTTCATCACCCGGACTATGGATTCATCACCTGGACTATGGATGACCCCATACCCTGGGGCCAGAAGGAGAGAGAGAAAAGGGGGCAGGAGGTAACATTAATAGCCTGCTTACATATTATGGATATTTGTGTTATGGTTGGTTATTTTAACTATGCTGCCAGAGATAAGGAGCAGGGAGTACCAGTCACATCAATTTTCCAAGCAGGTGCTTTTATTACAAGGAAGGACAACAAACTCTGTCCTTTCCTGATTACAAGCCCTCCAAAAATGAATTCACAGAGTATTTTATATGAAATTATAGTCATGAACTTTGGTTAATTTTCAAGACAATGATTCTCCTTGAACACAGTTGAAAAACATTTTTCATCCTAAGTATAGAATAAGCAAAGGATGACAAGCTCAATTCATCTCTCATTTGTCTAACAGAGACACAGTCTAAAGGAATCTGATTTTAGTTCACAGTAGGGAAATGTGAGAGATTTTGATCTAAATGGTCTTTCTTGTTCTTAGTGGACCTGATTGATTAATTAATTATTGTTTAGCCAGAAGCTAATCTGTAAAACATACCAAGGAATAGATTTAATTTTTTTCAGGCACTTCAATCCCTTGCTCACCATCACCAGCTTGCTCGAGGTTTCTGTGTTTAGACTTGTGTTGTAGGTGCAGATGTTTTTGATACTGAGCTAGAAGGACATATAGTTCTCTCCCTGATAGAATAATAGAGCCAGATCTGAAAAGTTTTTTGAACAGGTAGGTCAAACTTTTACTAATTTGGTTAGATAGAAGGAAGTTTTTTTAAAAAATGAATGTGTAAATAATGACCCAGGACTGGAGAATGTGTTTGAAAAGATTAGGTGAGGAATTCATGGTATGCATATGTCCTTGGATGTTTAAATAACTTAGCTTAGTACACATGCCTAAACTGATTATCAACAAACATTGGAAGAACCCGAAAGACCACCAGGAGAAATAAACGTGCATATTCTGAGATCCCGAAAATAGTGTAGATATATTAATTATCTTTATTATTATTATTATTATTATTTTAATTGAATGAATGAATGATGTTTTGATTGTTTATAACCCATGTGGCTTGAACAATTTGGCATGTACACTAGGTAGAGTGATCCCCTGTGGGTATGACACTGCAATTAAAGAATGCCTGCTTTCTGAAACTCCAAACTGAGTCTTTGACCAAATGTTACAGTAACATTTTAGTCTTCGAATATATGTTACAATGTGTGGTTTGTAAGGCCACTATAAGCAGACTGTTCTGGGTCAAAAGCTGTAATAAGCCTAATACAAAGACCACAGAAACTGCTGAACTTCAACAGCAGTGATGAAAACAGATGATTATTCTGTTTTCAGAACGATCAAGCAATAATCTAGATGATTAAAGACATAATGGGGGAGACAGTAAAAGGTGTTTTCTAGTTGTGAGTCAAAATAGACAGAGATGTAAAACTGCAAGTTTTGGTTAAGTGACAAAATCCACCTGAGAGTGTTGATAAATGATGATATTCTTAGGGTACCACTCAGTAGTCTAGTTCATGTGAACCACAGCCTAAGTGTGCATATATTCATACTTAAACATTTAGAGAATTAAGGCAGTATGCACAGCACTAAGTACTATTCTACTGGAGCTGAGACCAAGCTTTTTCAGGCAATGTATTCCTAAACAGATTAAATTCCGTTCATTGGATCTGTCTCTAAATCTGTTTTAGGAGAGAAATAACATTCTTACTTGTCTTAATCATAGGATCATAGAATTATCATAGAATCATAGAATGGCTAAGGTTGGAAGGGACCTTCAAGACTATCTAGTTCCAACACCCCTGACATTGACAGGGATTCCACACACTAGATCAGGCTGACCAAATCCAACAAGGTACCTTGAGCACTTCCAGAGATGGGGCACCCACAACTTTTCTGGGCAGCCTGTTCCAGTGTCTCACCACCCTGTGAGTGAAGAACTTCCTCCTAACCTCTAACTTAAATATCCTCTCTTTTAGTTTAAAACCATTTACCATTTTCCTGTCATCTGACTGAGTAAAAAGTTGTTCTCTGTCTTTTTCATAAGCCCCCTTTAAGTACTGAAAGGTTGCAATGAGCTTCCCCTGGAGCCTTCTATTCTTTAGGCTGTACAGACACAGCTCTCTAAGCCTTTCTTCATAGAAGAGGTGCTCCAGCCCTCTGATCATCTTTGTGGCCCTCCTCTAGACTTATTCTTATCCATGACCTTCTAGTGCTGCGTACTCTAGACCTGGATGCAGTACTCCAAGTGGGGCCCTAGAAGGGCAGTGTAAAAGGGGACAATCACCTCCCTCAACCTGTTGGCCACCCTGCTGATGCAGCCCAAGATGCAGTTGGCCTTGTGGCCTGCAAGTATGAACTGCATGTACTGTAGTACATGAGCATATGGATGTACCCTCAGAATGTGGAAGCAGTTCAACCACAACCAAGATCAGTATGATATATATATAGTCCATCTCAGAACACAAAACAAATATTATTGTAAAAAGTACCACATTTCTTTTTTAAAAAAGGCATCTAATATAATTAAATATACACAACTTATAGCGTCTTAACAAAATCACAGTACTTGGAGAGAAGGAAGAACTGATGTGTGAAAAGACTAAGTGTTGCAAAATTAAGTTACAGGGAGGGTGTGACATTAGCTTAGAACTGGTTTAATCCTGATGTTTTTTGGCAGTTTTTAGTATTGGGGAATTTTTCCTAGTGCCATGATTAAGGTCAAAAGGGGGACTGGATAGGGTCATTTTCCAGCTGGCCTAATCTATACTGCAGTCTCAAGAGGAATGATGGAATTTGCTTATATAGAAACTAGTGTCATCATATATGTAAAAAAGGAATATGTGGCACTACTTAGCAGAAAGTAATCTTTGTGGAAATGTCAAATCACGTTTCTTAAGTTTAATAGTATTTTCAGAAGTACCCTTTGGAAAAGCATCTGTGAGAATTGTAAGCATTCAAGCATTCTGCACATTTCCTTGGAGACTGTTCTTTCAGACAGCCATCTGGGTTTTGTTCAGCTTCCAAAGTAGAGAATATGCAGGGCAAAAAAAAAAAAAAAAAAAAAAAAAAAAAAAACCGGGGGGGGAGGGGAGGGAGGGACTTAGGGATAAAAAGTTTCTAATTGCAAACATCGGGAAATCTTGTAGTACAGCCTAGTCAAATCAGAAAAATCTAATGGTAAATTCTATATTATGGGAGTAACACACTTGAGAGAAATAAATGTTCCAGGAGAACTTGTGCAGCTTAAGAGGTACTCAGTAAAGATCCCCAAGGGAAATATATGTATGTATATATATGATCTTGAGAAACCAAAAAAATGAAGGAACTAATTCTTGAAATCCTTAAGGCAATATGACACCAAATCCAACTGTCTGTGGCTGTCTTCACGGAACATATTACCCCTAAACTCCTACAGCTCCATGAGCAAAAGATTAGATTGCTGTTTCGTACATTGATTGAAATGAAAATAATAATAATCAGATAACATCCTCATCTTTAATTTCCACTGAAGAAAAATATTCGTTTTGTATGTTATATTACTAAATAAAGTACTCTGTACTTTAGGGAGTACAGAGTGTCTAGGCTTACTAACTCTAAGACACCTACATTTAAGGAGAAAAACAACAGAATATGCATCTGGATACACATTATGTAGGAGGATGATATGCTTTATAATGAACATAAACACTTTTCCTGCTTATTTCTTAATTTGAAACAATATAATTTTAAGGAAACCTTATCTAAACAAAAAACTAATCAATCAAAAAAATAAAATAAAATAATAATAAACGTAACAACAACAACAACAACAATAATAATTATACATTCTAAATAGTAACAATTTTATTTCTTTTATTTTCCAGAAATAAATAGACAATGATCTGTATCATATAAGTATTCTTATATGATACAATATAAGAATATATTCAATAATTCTGTATCATATAAGTATTTGGAAAAAATATATATAGTTTTTGATATAACATTTAGATATTTAACTATATATCTATTTTGGTATTTCAATATATTAATGTTCAGAAGATTCTTCTAGATTTACAAGCATAAAATGCTTTGGAGTTGTACTTTCTATATTTTGCAAAAGTGAATGTATTTCAGACCCCAAAGTATGGGTTTCTTCATTTAATATAATTTTGTACTTTGTCATGTTCAACAGTAATTGTCAAATAACTTCCTATATTTTATTTCATTTGTTTGTTTTCCTTCAATCTTAAGGTGCCTGATAGCATTCACATTTCCTTTCAACAACTGTTATTTTTGAGGGCTATCTTGAAGAATAGTTATAACCACAAATATAACAGATGTCTCATAAAATTAACTTTAGTTGCTTCTATATGACCTCTGCCGAGGAAATAAGACTCAAAATGAAGTCAGCAAGAGCATCTGTAGATTCTGCTGTTAGATAACCGTGACCTGCATTCCCAAGGGTACTGCCAATGAATAAGAGAACTGTGGTCTTGCAAACAATAAATGTGATTAATGCCAGAATAACTTAGCAAGCACAGCTTCAGCCACAGTGATGTGACATCTTGGGTCAGAAAGAATAGATTCAGTAACAACAATTAAAATATATCTACTAGGTAAGCAAATTTCAGCTAGACTCAAGAGAGAAAAAATTACTGAGATTAATGTTGTCATATTTGTATTTTTTTTCCAATAACAACAACAAAATGCTGTTTACTTATTTTTTTTTTTTCTCTTCCATTTTTCCCTTTTTTTCTCTCTCTTTATATATATATAATTATGTTTTATTAGAATCTACATTTTAAAGCGTCATCAGCATATAATTATCTATAAATATACCAGTTTAGGTATCTACAGAGTAACCTAATAATAATAATAATAATAATAATAATAATAATAATAATAATAATAATAAGTGAGAACAGATATCACTCTTGTCTCTTTTTTACAGAATTAAATCTAAAAAAAAATCTGATGACAGAGAAGCAGATACAACGAAAATCACTGGAAAGCATATTAATAAATATAGTTATGGCAAAATTGAACTGACATGTATTAATTATTTAATTATTTACTTGTCAACTTGGACAGATTTTGCAGCTCTCAATGTCTTTACTTTTTGTCATTACATATGTTAATATATGTACATATTAACTCATGTGAGAGAACAGTAAATGCTCAGCCTTTTGAGGTCCAGTGAATCATGAGATACAAGTGTATTGCTGAGATAACATTCAGATTTAGTTGAAGTGATATTGTATTTTCATACTTTTAGGATATCCAAGACTGCTATCCTCCTTTTGATAGTTCTATATCAGTTTGGTCACCAATATTTTTTTAGATGGAGTAAGCCAGACACACTTACACTTGTCTCCATGACTGTATCACAGCTTTGTGCAACTTTTTAGAAAAGCATTTTTTTAAACAGCACAGGTTGAACTGTTTCATCCACAGTTTTTTGTTTCCACTTCCAAATGAGTTCAAATCCAACTACTCTCATTTTGAAGTAGCACCAATACATTTTTTTTTTAAAACTTATTTATTTGTAAAATCATCTACTTGGCGTCAGATATTAAACAATTTCACAGACTATGTCAAAATCCTCAACTCTTATAAGCAATAATGATTTTATTTTTATTAAAAAAAAAAAAAAAAAAAAAAAAAAAAAGACAGAGGAGCCCAGGAGGGCTGGGCACTCTTCAAGAAAGAAATCTTAATGGCTCAGGAGCTGTCTGTCCCCACATGCCCAAAGACGAGCCGGCATGGAAGAAGACCGGCCTGGCTGAGCAGAGAGCTGTGGCTCGAGCTTAGGAGAAAAAATAGGGTTTATAATCTTTGGAAAAGAGGGCGGGCCACTCAGGGGGACTACAAGGATGCTGTGAGGTGGTGCAGGGACAAAATCAGAAAGGCCAAAGCTCATCTGGAGCTCAATCTGGCCACTGCTGTTAAAGACAACAAAAAATGTTTTTATAAATACATCAACACAAAAAGGACTAAGGGGAATCTCCACCCTTCACTGGATGTGGGGGGAAACTTAGTAACCAGGGATGAGGAAAAAGCTGAAGTGCTTAACGCCTTCTTTGCCTCAGTCTTTAACAGCAAAACCAGTTGTTCTCTGGATGCCCAGTACCCTGAGCTGGTAGAAGGGGATGAGGAGCAGAATGTCACCCCCACAATCCACGAGGAAATGGTTGGTGACCTGCTACAGCATTTGGATGTACGCAAGTCGATGGGGCCGGATGGGATTCACTCGAGGGTACTGAGGGAACAGGCGGAGGAGCTGGCCAAGCCGCTTTCCATCATTTATCGGCAGTCCTGGCTATTGGGGCAGGTCCCACTTGACTGGCGGCTAGCAAACGTGACGCCCATCTACAAGAAGGGCCGGAGGGTAGACCCGGGGAACTATAGGCTTGTTAGTTTAACATCAGTGCCAGGGAAGCTCATGGAGCAGATTATCTTGGGTGTCATCATGCGGCAGTTGCAGGGCAAGCAGGCGATCAGGCCTAGTCAGCATGGGTTTACAAAGGGCAGGTCCTGCTTGACGAACCTGATCGCCTTCTATGACAAGGTGACACACTTAATGGATGAGGGAAAGGCTGTGGACGTGGTCTACCTTGATTTCAGTAAGGCATTTGACACCGTTCCCCACAGCATTCTCCTCAGGAAACTGGCTGCTCATGGCTTGGACTGGCGTACACTCCGTTGGGTTAAGAGCTGGCTGGCTGGCCGGGCCCAGAGAGTTGTGGTGAATGGAGTCAAATCCAGTTGGAGGCCGGTCACTCGTGGAGTCCCCCAGGGCTCGGTACTGGGGCCAGTCCTCTTTAACATCTTCATCGATGATCTGGACGAGGGGATCAAGTGCACCCTCAGCAAGTTTGCAGATGAAAAAAAGTTAGGTGCGTGTGTCGATCTGCTCGAGGGTAGGAAGGCTCTGCAGGAGGATCTGGATAGGCTGGACCGATGGGCCGAGGCCAACGGTATGAAGTTCAACAAGGCCAAGTGCCGGGTCCTGCACCTGGGGCACAACAACCCCAAACAGCGCTACAGGCTGGGAGATGTGTGGTTAGAAAGCTGCCTGGCAGAGAAGGACCTGGGAGTAGTGGTTGACAGTCAGCTGAATATGAGCCAGCAGTGTGCTCAGGTGGCCAAGAAGGCCAGCAGCATCCTGGCTTGCATAAGAAACAGTGTGGCCAGCAGGTCCAGGGAAGTGATTGTCCCCCTGTACTCGGCTCTGGTGAGGCCGCACCTCGAGTACTGCGTTCAGTTTTGGGCCCCTCGCTACAAGAAGGACATGGAGGTGCTTGAGCGAGTCCAGAGAAGGGCTACGAAGCTGGTGAAGGGTCTGGAGAAGAAGTCTTACGAGGAGCGGCTGAGGAAGCTGGGACTGTTTAGCCTGGAGAAGAGGAGGCTCAGGGGTGACCTTATCGCTCCCTACAGGTACCTGAAAGGAGGCTGTAGTGAGGTGGGGGTTGGTCTATTCTCCCACGTGCCTGGTGACAGGACGAGGGCGAATGGGCTAAAGTTGCGCCAGGAGAGGTTTAGGTTGGATATTAGGAAGAACTTTACTGAGTGGGTTGTTAGGTATTGGAATAGGTTGCCCAGGGAAGTGGTTGAGTCACCATCCCTGGAGGTCTTTAAAAGACGTTTAGATGTAGAGCTTAGGGATATGGTTTAGTGGAGGACTTGTTAGTGTTAGGTCAGACTTGGACTCTGTGATCTTGGAGGTCTCTTCCAACCTAGACTATTCTGTGATTCTGTGAAATAAGCAAACAAAGAAACACTGTTGTACATTCTTTGTGATTTACTTTAGCATCTCATCAATTTTATTGGTTACTTGTTATTCTTTGTCTTTCTTAGGAACAGAAAAGTATATGGACTTATCATTGGAAGAACCAGGTAAATTATGACAAAGAATTCAGACAGATGAACTCTTCCAGAACAGTCTATTCAACATCATAATGTCATGTTTCGACGTTCTTCAATGACATTTTAAGAAACCACAACTTCACTGTGAATTTAGATTGGTTGTGCCATGCATGTATGTCCTCCAGGCATGAAAATCAGTATCTTGCCCATTATAATGAATAATTTTTGAAAATTAATTATATTATTGGTCTAAAAGTTGACATGCAGAAATACAACATCCAATATCTATAATAAATGGAATACAACTAAATAGTAGATAGTGTTATGTACTATAAGCAACTTTAATTCATAAGCCCATAAGTTGAAATTCATCAGGTATAGGATGGAAGCTGTTAGAGAGCAGCATGATGTAGTACAAAGTGTAGCCCCATAGTCTGATAAGTATAATATTGTCACTGTTAGTAGCAAGTGACAAGTTTTATATTAACACAACCTAGAATTCAGGATTTGCTAAAGTATCTGAACTTTTGTTTACAGTTTGATTTAACTTTCTTATTTGCAACGTTTATCTAATGGCCAGATGGCTAAAATCTGATTTTTCTTTGGTAACAGCTTTTGTTAATAACTTTGGTGTAAATAAAAATATAAATATAAAATTTTATATGTATATATAATAATTTTGTTTGGACATAGGATTATACCAAAACTGATTTCAGGGCTGTTGACAACTCAGCGCTGCTCAGTTAGGGATAGTAACACAAGCTTACATATTGGCTGGAAACTCTAAGCATTTAATATTTGTAATATGTACCACATAGAGTAAAATAAGATGGAAAATAAAATTTCAGACTGATAAAGAATGATCAGAGTGCAAAAAGAGTTAGGAAAGACACAAAAATGACCCCAAGTACACTCTGCAAGAAAACAACAACAACAACAACAACAACAAAAGTAAAAAAAAAAAAAAAAAAAATGTTTCCTCTAGTAGAAAACTAGAAAACCCAACCATTAATATTTCACTTCTCTTGAGGGAATATTCAGGATGATGCCAGTTTAATATTCCCTCCAAACTGCCAACTTCAAGACTTAGAGGGACAGTGAGAGGGAGATTTGATACCAAAGCCAAAGCTTTTCTTGCATAACAACTTTAACTGAAGTATTGTTTGTTTGTTTGTTTGTTGTTTTGTTTGTTTTTGTTTTGTTTTGTTTTGGCTTTTGTTTTTTACTAAAATTCAGTCATTTTGGATTGCTAATCCTAGTCTTACTGTACTTGGACTAATAGTATTATTTATACAATACATTTTGCTTGCAGTTAAATTTTTTAATTAGGCTAACAATAAATTATTGGTTTCATATACAAGGTTTATTCCTTTTTTGTCCGTAGCAAGATCTGAAATATAAGAAAGTGGAGAGATAAGGAAAGATACACAAAATAAAGAGAAGCATCAGAAATGAAGAGTATAAATAATAAAAAGATATATCAGAATAAAAACACACATTATGATGTATCACACAATTTCCAATATTTTTGGAAACATATGGTTTATAGCTATACAGATATGCCCTGTTTCTTTTGACTAACTTTATCAGTGTATTTTGAGTGAAAATACAGAACTTGTTCCTTGTTGCTTGAGCTTCATTGATGAACCAGGACTAACCCAAATCCTTCACTGTATGAGTGTAATGAAAACTCTCCACCTTTAGCACAGCAACTGATTATGAAATAAAATACTTGTTTTTTGCACTCATAGATATAATGTTTCTTTCTACTTTTATTTTTGCTTCCTGGGAAACTAACTAATTCTTAATGCTGGATTCTATTCATCCCTATTTCAAGTAAAGTTTGGATAAATAAGTTAACATCAATGGACTACAAAATTTTTAAAATTATGTCTGGTGTATGTATGACAGTAAAACCGCGTGTGTGTATGTCTATCGTTTCTAATAAATTGTGTTCTGATTAAAACTATTTTACTAGTCATTCTCTGATTTATTTCAGAAAATGTTTTGTAACAAATGTTTTGATATGTTGTTTATTGGTTGATTAAAAGTACCTTACTATGTATACAAGGATTAATTATCCATATTTTAGATGTTTTCCACATTATCCAATAAGAAAAGTGGAATATATTCATTTATTAATGGAGCAGAACATCAAGAACTGGTCAAATAATGAAAGTTGTAATGCATATGCATCAATTTTCACTCCTTGCCTTTTTAATTATTGTAAATGAAATCCAGTATGTTAACTAAGGACAGTATTTCTTTTTCCTTGGTTTCATTTTCCTAAATTTATCTGTTCTTTATCTATCCAGTTTCTTGGCAGAAAGAGGTCTCTAAATATACATTTTTGTTGTCATTTTTAGATAAATATGAATGTTTTATATTGAATTTATGACCCTCTAGGTTATGATTTTATACATGCAAAATATTGTATAGCACAAATGTAATTAAATTCTGTTAAAGTATACACACACATCTAAATTGAACGCCTGCTGATATTAAAATGTGAAGTGCAAAGTAAATTATCTTCAAAAGAGTTTGATTTGTGTGTATGCTTACGTAAACTGAACTTCAAAATTTTGAAAATGAATGTCTGAAATATATAATTTCAAAGTGATATTAAGCAGCCTCAGTCATACCTATACAATATAATCAGGCTGGCATTTTAACTGTTGTCTCCCCATTTAGAAAATCTGTGAAGCAGTGGGTTGATTTTTATGACATATAAATGTTTTATTCATGTTTGGGAATGAAGTTGTAAAAATATCAAATGACAATTATTGAAATATTGGTTTTCAAAATTGGTATATTACTATTTATAAGCTAAAAAAGCGTAGTTTATTATGGCTTATAAAATATAGCAATGGGAATGTAATATTGTGTATGAATTCTAAAACCAATCCAGATGAAATAAATTTAGAAAATAACAAAGCCTTGATAAACAGTTTTAAAAGTATTATGATGGAAACTTGGTTTAAAATGAAAAACTCTATTCTGAAAAATTATGCAGTCTCTAACACAAAAAGCTCATTATCTTCCTGGATTTTAATAGATGGAAATGAGCTGGCTATTTTCAACATATTCAACTCCTTAGTATTGGGAGGCTTTTTCTGACAGAAATTTGTTACAGTGGCTGACATTTAGGATATCTTATCAATGTTTACACATATCTTAAGTATGGGAGACAGTGGGATTTGGCCAACCTCTTTTCAGTGCTTTGTGAAGATAGGACAAGGGGAAATGGACAAAAAAAGGAACAGGAAGTTCCACATCAACATGCAAAAGTTCTTCATGGTGAGGACTGCTAAAACAGGCTGCCTAGGTAGGTTGTGGAGTCTCCTTCTCTGGAGATAATCAAGGCCTGTCTGGACGCCTACCTGGGCAGCCTGCTCTAGGAACATGCTTTGGCCGGGGGGTTGAAACCGATGATTTTTGAGGTCCCTTCCAACCTCTATAATTCTGTGATTCTGTGATTCCAAACTTTAAAAGATTTTCTAAAACATTCTTCTCCATTTTTCCATTCTCTCTTTTAAAAATTATTATTATTATCATAATCATTCATTTAACAGATCCATCTCACAACGTTTGTTTAATTCTTAATATAGAGATAAGTGTATATGTTTATTTGAAATTTAGACTGAGTATAATTTTTTGTTGGATAATTTACTTGGCAAAAATTGATTCTAGTCACCTTGAAATTCTGTTCAAGTTTAACAAGCCATTCTCTCAGACATATTATTTTCTGTTAGACTCAAAGTTTAAAAAAGTTATTTCACACCTATTTCAGTACTTTTAACGGGATATTTTCTTGTGTTCTCAGAAAGTGTTATCTCTAATTACTCTTTCCTAGTCATGAGGAAAGTACAGTACTCTTTAAGAAGTTTAAGTTGAACTGGGCTACATAATGATGATATATTACTTTCTATCTTTTAGTCTTTACTCTCTATCTTTATTTTTAATATATCTCTATCTCCAGGAAAGCTGATTACCTGAGCTCTCTGATGGCTAAATTGGCTTCTAAGATAACAGATGAGGAGGAATTTTTGGAATGTAAGTCTATGTCAGATATTGTTATTTTTATAAATTCTTTTTTCATAAAAGCAGCCTGATACATATTTTTTATGCCTACCAGCTGTTAAAATAGAATCTGTAGAAAGTAGAAAGAAGCTGTCATTCATGAGAAATCTAGAAAGGAGTATACAAAGGGTATAGTCCTCCCCCTCCCCCCCCCAAAAAATATATATCTATACAAAATGTTTTGAAGCTTTATATATAAATGCATGTGATATATTTAATATATAAATATGTAATATATAAAGAGATATTACGTTATAATATATTATATGTTATATTTATATATATTATAGTCTTTTGAAACTTAAAAAATATATATAAATATTAACCTAGAAATACAGAGATTCTTTTTTTTTAATGGATATAATTTCAATAAAAAGGAACCTTTTACAGAATATTATGTATTTTAAATTTTATTTTCCCTCTCATATTCTATTTTAAGTATTTTTCTTTTGATGAGTTAGGAGACAGTATTATTATTAGTACAACTTATTAATTCATCTATAGTTCTATTGGAACAATGCACGTGTAGCTTTTAGTTAAAAAAAAATATTTAATTATTATTATTTTTTAAACTCAATAATATGGATTCACCATGATTTTTTTTTTTTTTTCCCCACATTTAATTCTAATTTAGTACTTTTTTTTTTTTCTTTTTTTTTTTTCTGAATGTACTTTTTTGTACCTTTTTTTTGAGGGGTGAAATTTAAGGATCACACCAATGAAGGACGCCTTGTGGTTGGGGTCTACTATAGACTGCCTGATCAAGGGGAGCCTGTGGTTGAGGCATTCTTGCTTCAAATACAAGTGTCAAATTCACACACTCTCATTCTGATGGGGGACTTCAACCACCAGCATGCCTCCTGGAAAAGCTACGCAGCAGGCTGTAGACAATCCAGAAGATTCCTAGAATACGTTGAGCACTGGAGGTGTCCAAGGCCAGGTTAGATGAGGCTCTGGCCAACCTGATCTAGTGGGTGGCATCTCTGCCCATGGCAGAGGTGTTGGAACTAGATGATTTTTAACATTCCTTCCAGCCCAAATCATTCTACGATTCATTCTGTGATTCATACCATGGCTAAAAATGAGATTTAAGTCTCCTAACACATGTGAGGACTTCCAGATGTAAGTTTCTAACTAGAGATGAATTTGGAACTGAATCAGACCAAAGGCACATTTTGTATGCTTAAGAATGGTTTGTATTTTTTGAGAAATTAAATTAAAATAAATAAATAAATAAATAGTATTTATTTATATGCACCGGATGGGATGTGCCTCTCTCGGAGAGGGGTAAGGGTCTTTGGTCAGGAGTTGGCAGGGCTGATAGATAGGGCTTTAAACTAGAATCGAAGGGGGAAGGGGCTAAAACCAGACACGCCGGTGAAGACCTAAGGGATGGTATGCTAGAATCAGAGGGGCTGTGTGCCAGTGAGGTCCTTCGGTCAGATCCACAAGGTGCTGAGTGTAAGGAGACGCACCTGAAGTGCTTCTACACGAACGCACGCAGCATGAGGAATAAAATGGATGAGCTAGAAGTCCTGGCCCAGTCCCGCAACTACGACATCATCGGCATAAGCGAAACCTGGTGGGATGAGTCCTGTGACTGGGGTGTTGCGATAGATGGTTACAGGCTCTTCAGGAGGGACAGGCAGGGTAGGCGAGGTGGTGGGGTGGCGATGTATGTGAAGCAGGGGCTGGACTGTGTGGAACTTCAGGTCGGCAATGGCAAAGTTGAGAGCCTCTGGGTAAGGATCAAGGGACAAACAAATAAAGGGGATGTCGTTGTGGGAGTCTATTACAGACCGCCTGGCCAGGACGATAGCACCGATAAATTATTCTTTACAGAACTAAGAGAGGCCTCGAGATTAACTCCCCTTGTCCTTATGGGGGACTTCAACTTGCCAGACGTTAACTGGGAGTGCCACACGGCTGACACGAGCAAGTCCAGGAGGTTCATGAAGCAGCTAGATGATAACTTCTTGGTGCAGGTGCTAACGGAGCCAACTAGGAAAGGTGCCCTCCTAGACCTGTTGCTAGAAAACAGAGAGGGTCTGGTGGGAGATGTGGTGATTGGTGGCCGCCTTGGTCATAGCGACCATGAAGTGGTTGAGTTCAAAATTTACGGTGACAGAAGGAAAAGTGCCACCAAAACCTCATCCCTAGATATGGGGAAAGCGGACTGCAGGCTGCTCAGGGAACTAGTCAGCAAGGTCCCCTGGGAAACTGCTCTTGAAGGCCTCGATGTCCACCAGAGCTGGTCATTCTTTAAGCGATGCCTCCTAGAAGCACAAGATCAGGCAATTCCTAAATATCGCAAGTCAGGCAGGCGGGGCAGGAGGCCGGCATGGCTGACCAGGAACATTCTAATGGAGATTAGGCGGAAACAGAGAGTGTTTCGCTACTGGAAGGAGGGCCAGGTGTCATGGAAAGAATACAGGGATGCTGTTCGTGTTTGTAGGGAGAAAGTTCGTGTGGCCAAAGCACACCTAGAGTTGAAGCTGGCTGTGTCTGTGAGAGAAAACAAAAAGGTTTTTTTTAGATATGTGAATGGAAAAAGGAGAACTAAAGAATACATAGGGCCGCTCCTTGATAGGGAAGGTCTCCTCACAGACAATGCCATAGGCAAAGCAGAGACGCTTAATGCCTTCTTTGCCTCTGTCTTCATTGCCGATGATGGGTTTCGGGACCCAGGGTGCCCCGAGCTGGAGGACCGGGACGGTGGGGATGACAAACTCCCAACCTACCCTGAACGTGTGCGGGATTTGCTACTCCACCTCGATCCCTACAAGTCCATGGGTCCGGATGGGATTCATCCCCGGGTGCTGAAAGAGCTGGCGGACGTCATCGCGGAACCTCTCTCAATTATTTTTCAACAATCCTGGGAATTTGGAGAGGTCCCGGTAGACTGGAAGCTGGCAAATGTTGTGCCGATTTTCAAGAAGGGTCAGAAAGAAGACCCTAGCAATTACAGGCCTGTCAGTCTCACGTCAGTGCCTGGTAAAATCATGGAGAAGATGGTTCTCGAACATATTGAGGCGCACCTGGGGGACAAAGCAGTCATTGGTCCCAGCCAGCATGGGTTTGTGAAGGGTAGGTCCTGCCTAACTAACTTGATTTCCTTTTATGATAAGATCACCCGTATGGTGGACCAAGGGAAACCAGCTGATGTGATTTTTTTGGACTTCAGCAAGGCTTTTGACACGGTCTCCCATAGGATCCTACTGGACAAAATGTCCACCATACAGCTAAATAAAAACATCATACGATGGGTGAGCAATTGGCTAACGGGCAGGGCCCAAAGGGTTATGGTAAATGGGGCTGCGTCAGGCTGGCGGGCGGTCACTAGTGGGGTCCCTCAAGGCTCCATTTTAGGGCCGGTACTTTTCAATATTTTTATAAACGATCTGGATGTAGGAATAGAAGGTATTTTGAGCAAGTTTGCTGATGACACCAAACTTGGAGGAGTCGTGGACTCGAATGAGGGTGGAAAGGCCTTGTAGAGGGATCTGGATAGGTTGGAGAGCTGGGCGATCACCAACCGTATGAAGTTCAATAAGAGCAAGTGCCGGGTCCTGCACCTGGGACGGGGAAACCCTGGCTGCACGTACAGACTGGGCGATGAGACGCTGGAGAGCAGCCTAGAAGACAGGGATCTGGGGGTCGTGGTAGACAGCAAGCTGAATATGAGCCAGCAGTGTGCCCTGGCAGCCAGGAGGGCCAACCGTGTCCTGGGGTGCATCAAGCACGGCATCGCTAGTAGGTCAAGGGAGGTGATTGTCCCGCTCTACTCTGCGCTGGTGCGGCCTCACCTCGAGTACTGTGTGCAGTTCTGGGCACCACAGTATAAAAAGGACATGAAACTGTTGGAGAGTGTCCAGAGGAGGGCTACGAAGATGGTGATAGGCCTGGAGGGGAAGACGTACGAAGAACAGCTGAGGTCACTGGGCCTGTTCAGCCTGGAGAAGAGGAGGCTGAGAGGAGACCTCATCACAGTCTACAACTTCCTCGTAAGGGGGTGTCGAGAGACAGGAGACCTTTTCTCCATTAACACCAGTGACAGGACCCGCGGGAACGGGGTTAAGCTGAGGCAGGGGAAATTTAGGCTTGACATCAGGAGGGGGTTCTTCACAGAGAGGGTGGTTGCACACTGGAACAGGCTCCCCAGGGAAGTGGTCACTGCACCGAGCCTGTCTGAATTTAAGAAGAGATTGGACTGTGCACTTACTCACATGGTCTGAACTTTTGGGTAGACCTGTGCGGTGTCAAGAGTTGGACTTGATGATCCTTAAGGGTCCCTTCCAACTCAGGATATTCTATGATTCTATGATTCTATGATTCTATTTTTACATGAAGTAACTCTATATCTATAAGATGGCCTTGGCTCACCTTAGATATGTTATGATTTTCCCAATATCTTTTTTCCTGCCTAACATCCAAGTAATGTGTATGGAAATGGGTCTTTCCTATGTTCTCATGCTTGACATACAGATGTCTCAGGTTAGAGAGCTTCAAAAGATTTCCAGATGATTATCTGTGTTTATAAGACAACTGTGACTGCCTTTAAGCATCTAATTTAGTTGTCAGAGTTTGGAGGAGTTTTCTCAGTTCCACTATTTCAGTTTTTTTCTTGTATACATTCTCTCATTCTCTGTTTTCAAGTTTACTGTCTTCCACTCCAGAAAGGTCTTTTTTATTTATTTTTATTTTTATTTTTTTCTTTCCAAGCTGTCTACCTTTGAGGTCTTTTTGTCTTTCTCGTTATCTTAATTTCATCTTGTACTAGTGCTCTTCACTGGTACATCACAAAATGTTGATATTACATGTTAAAAGAGTACCTCAAACTACCTTTATAACTAGCACAGAAAAATACTTCCATGGTTTGTCTTAGACAACCATACACAGCTGAATATGTGAGTTGAATGGAATCCTTGAATTTTTCTCTGACTGCTATTATTACATCTTTTGAATTACTACAGTTTTCATCTTTGAATTTGGATTCTGTGATTATATATATATTTGTGCTCAACTTCAATTTTCCTTTCATATCCATCTACTTATGAAGAAGAGATAATATTACGATCTGACTACAGAAAAAGGACTAAGATTTTGGCAAATTTCTTTGAATTATTAAACATCTACTGAGTTTAGAAGTATTTGAAGGGAAAAGAGAGAAAACACTCTTCATTGCTAATTTTTTACACATGGGCCTCAACTGTGTTTTGGAAAATATTGTGATTTTCTTATTAAAAGAGTCACAGAATCACAGAATGGCCGAGGTTGGAAGGGACCTCTGAAGACCAGCTAGTCCAACCGCACTGCCAACCAGGATAAGCTAGAGTGCATTGGGCAGGATGGCATCCAGGTGGGTTTTGAATATCTCCAGAGGAGATTCCATAATGTCTCCGGACAACCTGTTCCAGTGTTTTCTCACCCTTACAGTAAAGAAGTGCCCACCCATATTCATGTGGAACTTCTTGTGCTTCTGCTTGTGCCCAGTGCCTCTCACCTTGTTGCTGAGCACAACTGGAAAGAGACTAGCTCCATCCTCTTGACACCCTCCCCTCAGATATTTATACTCATTGATGAGGTCTACCTTTAGTCTTCTCTTTTCCAGGTTATCCAGGCCCAGTTCTCTCAGCCTGTCCTCATATGACAGGTGCTCCAGTCCTCTAATCATCTTTGTAGCTCTCCTCTGGACTTGCTCCAGTAGTTCTATATCCCTTTTGTACTGGGAAGCCCAGAACTGGACACAATACTCCAGGTGTGACCTTGCCAGGGCTGAGTAGAAGGGGAGGATCACCTCCCTTGGCCGAATTAACCCCTGGATGCCATTGGCCTTCTTGGCCACAAGGGCTCAGTTCTGACCCTTGGTCAGCCTGCTGTCCACAAGGCCTTCCAGGTCCCTGTCTGCAGTGCTGCTCTCCAGAAGGTCAACCCACAACCTGTACTGGTTATTCCTCCTTAGGTGCATGACCCTGCACTTGCCTTTTTTGAACTTCATGAGGTTGCTCTCAGCTCATCCCTCCACCCTGTCAAGGTTCCTCTGAATGCCAGCACAGCCCTCTACTGTATCAACCACTCCTCCAAGCTTTGTGTCATCAGCAAACTTGCTGAGGGTTCCATTGTCCAGGTCACTGATGAATAAGTTGAACAACACTGAACCTGGTACTGAACCCTGGGAGATACTATTAGCTACAGGTCTTCAACTAGACTTCACACCACTGAGCACAACCTTCTGCCATCCAGCCGATTATCAATTCTCCTCACTGACCACTCAGCTAGGCCACACTTGCTGAGCTTGTCTATGAATCTGTTATGGGAGACAGTGTCAAAAGCCTTGCTGACGTCAAGGTAGATAGACCACATCCACCACTCTCCCCTCACCCACCCAGATAGTCATCTAATCATAGAAGGATATCAGATTTGTCAAGAATGACTTCCCCTTGGTGAATCCATGCTGACTACTCCCGATCACCTTCTTATCCTCCACATGCTTGGAGATGAACCCCAAGATGAGCTTTATCATCATATTTCCAGGGACGGAAGTGAGGCTGACTGGCCTTTAGTTGCCTGGGTCCTCCTTCTTGCTCTTTTTGAAGAATGGGGTGACATGGGCTTTCATCTAGTACTTAGACACCTCTCCTGTCCTCCTTGACCTTTCAAAGATGATAGAGTAGCCTAGCAATAACATCTTCCAGCTCCCTCAATACTTGTGGATGCATTCCATTAGGGCTCATGGATCTGCAGGTGTCATGTTTGCCTAAGTGATCTCTAACCCAGTCCTCCGCGACCAAGGAAAACTCTTCCTTTCTCTGTGCTTCCTCTCTTGTCTCCAGGGTCTGAGATTTCTGAGGACTGATCTTAACAGTAAAGACTGAAGCAAAAAACGGCATTCAGCAAGTCTGCCTTCTCCGTATCCTCTGTCTCGAGGGCACCCGCCCTATTCAGCAGCGGGTCAAGATTTTCCACCTTCTTCCTTTTTCTACTAATGTATTTGAAGTAGCCCTTACTGTCCTTTATGTCCCTTGACAGATTTCATTCTAAATGGGCCTTGGCCTTCCTTGTTGCATCCCTGCACACTGTGACAGTGTCCTTATATTTCTCCCAAGTGGCCTGACCCTTTTTCCACATGCTGTAAACTTCCTTCTTATGTTTGAGCTTTGCTGGGAGCTCATCCATGCAGGTCTCCTTCCCCAATTTGCTTGCCTTCTTAAAGGCATGTATGCCAGGTATGTATACATAAAACACCATCCTGCTTTAAGCTTTAAACAATAGTGTTTATACAAGGACATACATTCTACTTCTAAAACAACACTTTCTTATGATACAGCTTTTGCTACAACAAAGTAACATTCTAGGTGTTTTACATGTTCACTATTAACTCCTTTGTCAGTATTTCTTCTCTTACTCTATCTTTAGGTAAACTGTACATTTAACAGTAAACAGAGTAGAAGATAAGTTACTGATGAAAATGCTGTTGCTCATGATATAATTTGTTTTCAGTCTTATTGTTTTCTGTATAATAATTACAGACAGTTAATTTAAACTTAATACATAGGCAATTTCTTAGAATATCCATGCCAACAGCTTCAGAAAGACAATGATGCTGAGTTGAGAATTTAGCAGATTCTCAGCTCACTGAGCAAAGATAAAAATTTTTCTGTAAGTTGTTGTGCTGCAAATGCAAAATTATTCACTATTCACCAAACATACAAGCCCTTCATGGATTCATTGTAATTCCAGAAACTTGTTCTATTCAATGTACTCTATAACACTAGGAAAACAGTTTTTTTTATGTGCTTGAAAATGTTACAATTATGTAAAATCTGTACTTGGATTAAATTATCATTTATCATGTAATTTAAAATAAATAAATAAATAAATCAGGAAATGCAGACTATAGTGAAAAAAAATATTTATTAAGTAGATATTAACTTCTCCATATTGAGCTTTTTATAGAAAATAAAGTAGTATTTTTTTATTCTTTGTGATATTTCTTATTGTTTCAATAGTGAGCTCTCAAGATTAATCATCAGATATTCAGAATCTTGTATTCCTTACCATAACATAAATCAAGAGTAGCATTGATGAATGCAATAAAACTAGACAGTTTCAAAACATAGACAATTGAGAAGTATATACTATAATAAATTAATATAGCAACCTGTTTTTTTCATCATTATTTGTTGTTGTGTTTATCTATAAATAGTATCACTATGAAAACTAGGTCAAAATAAACACATGGACACATTTTCTTTGCATTTTTCCGTGGCTACAAAATAAGAAGTTGGTATGAAATGTAGTTCATGTTTTTCTGGTGAGGAGCATGGTAAAGAGGACCAGCAAGTAGGGATTGGTAGCTAACATGAGTTATTTGTTATTTGAAAAACAAACAAACAAAAAAAACAAATAAAATTTCTGCTTCTTCTGTTTCTTGATAAAGATGTGCCTACACCTTCAGCTCCCCTGTTAATTGACTAGGTAATACCAAGCTCTTAGGCAACAATTTTTGGAAAGCACTGGTTTAGCTATTACTGTGGATTGACAACAAAGATCAATGTGTCAACCAGGATGAATAAATGAGACATTGATGTTGAATGCAGAAGAATTGAAGAGATCCTAGAGGAGCTGCTCAGACAGCATAGGACTGTTGGAGACACTGCAACCAAGGCAATGACTTTCTAAAGAGTACAGTTCCTTGCACCATCTTGACAATGTCTCTCTTCAAGTTAGAGACCTCAACACTAATGAAAGTGCTGAGGAAACATAGCTGAGGACACCTGCTCCCACCGGAAAAAAAAAAAAAAAAAAAAAAAAAAAAAAAAAGTCACCTTTCAGAGGTGATCAGAGACAGGGAGAGGAATAAAGGATGTAAATTATTATGAATTAAATTCTGATTTCTAATTATATACATAAAAATTATCAGTGAAGTTTATCAAATATTGGTACAAGTTGACTACAGAGGCTACATAATCTCTGTCCTTGCAATGTTCAAAACTCAGCTGGATAAAGTCAGAAACAATGTTATCTATCTTCAAATCTGATCCTATCAGATTTGCAGGAAGGAATTGGACCAAGGGATTTTCAGGGGTCATCTCGAACATAAGTGTCCTGGTTTCAGTTAGGACACAGTTAATTTTCCTTCTAGTAGCTGTTTTGGATTAGGATGAGAAGAGTGCTGATAACATGCTGATGTTTTAATTGTTGCAGAGCAGTGCTTACACTAAGCCAAGGACTTTGCAGCTTCTCGCTCTGTCCTGCCAGTGGGTAGACTAGGGGTGCAGCAAGAGCTGGGAGGGGACAGACCCAGGACAGCTGACCTAAATTGACCAAAAGGGTATTCCATACCATCTGACATCATGCTAAACAATATATAGGGGTAGCTAGCCGGGGCTGGGGAGCTGGCTGCTTGGGGATAGGCTGGGTGGTGAACAATTGCATTGTGCATCTTTTGTTTCGTACACGTTATTAATATTATTACTGTTATTGTTATTATTATTATTACTTTTATTATTATTATTTTCCTATCTTAATAAACTGTCTTTATCTCAGCTCACAGGTTTCACTTTCCAGTTTCTCTCCCCCATCCCAGAGAGGGAGGGGGGAGGGTGAGGGAGTGGCTGTGTGGTGTTTAGCTGCTGGCCGGGTTAAACCACAACAATAAGTAATGCTATGGTTATGGACGAAGATTTTCCAGGGCAGTCTTCTTACAAATTCATATAGGAACTTCAAATATATATATTTTTTTTCATTTTTCATTTTCAGATGGAATTCTACTAAGACTCTCTGTCACTATAAACCTAAGCAGGCAGTTCTGCTGCTGTTAGATATTTTTTTTTTTTTTTAATTTACTCTAATTGTTATTATTGTTATATACTCTCATTGTTATTATATTATATATACTAGTTAAATAAACAAGATTGATTTGATGTATTTACATAGTAAATCATAACTGACTGAACAGAGAGATATTCTGTCTCATAAGCTACCCCTTCAGCTTTAACACATTAAATTCATATGATTATTGAACTGAAGACCAACAACTATATATATGTATCTGAAAGTCCTAAAACAGAAAAAGACCAGAATATTAATCATGTGGTTATAGAACTGTGGTTTAGAAACATCTTTCCTGGAACCAAAGAAAGGAGAATGCCTTAAGCTCTAATTTGTAAGACACAACCACAACTAGAGTGTGAATTATATGGGGGAAAAAAAAAAAAAAAAGAGAGAGAGAGAGAGAGATTTTTTATTATTATTATTTAAAAAAATAGTTTATTTGAAAATCAGCCCTTGAATGTAAACTGAAATCCAGAGAAGAAAATGAAGCATGTGAAACATTTTTGTGTTCTTTATATTTTATTAAAAATAAAATAAAATAAAAATCTGCATGCTAACATTAAGTTCCACTAAAAATATATATATGTATATTCCAGAGTAAAGTGTATAAAATCTGTACAAGTGTAAATGAAAAATGTGTTGATAGCCACCTCTGAAGGAAATCTGTATTATTTGCTCTCTAACTAAAGATAACTGAAAGTATTTCTGGTCACTTCACCTTCCAGGAAACATATTGTTGGAAAAACAAAAACAACAAAATTACAGTCATGGTTTTCCTTAAAGCACCCTTTAACACAGCAAAGACTAACAGCTTCTGGCAATACCTTATTATATTTTGATTTCTTAGTAGGCAATTGTTAGATAATTTGCACTTACAGAAAACAGTCTCTTTACTAGAAACTAGGTCTTTGGGAAAATCACATTATTAAGGTCTGCTAAAATGGAAATGTAAAGCTGAATACTGATGAAAAGTTGTTATGAAAATCACCTGTTCTGACAGAACTAGAGCTAATAGTCTGAACCAGGAATTACATGAAGATCAGAAAATTGAAAATAAGCTTTCTTATGCATATAGAAAAGAGAAATGTAATGTAACTTCATGGCATGGCATGTAATAAAATAAAATAAAATAAAATAAAATAAATAAATCAGTTGTCCATTGCCATCCAAAGGACTGTCATATGGCAAAAAACGGAGTGCAGGGAATCCTGAGTGACTTTCTTGTGTCAGGATGCCAAAACAGTATCTGGCCCACACTTGTCTCGGTCTGTTCCACATAGTTGGATTATACAATTTTCACTGGTGATAATCCAAAAGATTTAAGGGCTATATAAATCTTAGAACATAGATGCTGGTTGATTTTATATCTGTTGTTTTTTTCTGTTAGGGGGTTTGCAGTTATTATGATGACTTCTTTTTGCTTGGGTGGCTGGGAAATGGCCTCTAGCAAGGGGAAATCTCAACTGATGACCAGATTCCTGTTCAGCTTTTTGACTGTATGCTATTCTTAGATATTTATGATTTTTTTCCCATACAAATGAATGATAGAATCTCAGAGTATGATATTTACATATGTGATAGAAAACATCTGGATTCACAACACTGTTATAAAGGCACTTGTACAGTTTGCAAAGTAAGAAGGTACCCTTATTGAAATAGAGGATACAAAATAAAATTCTGATAAAATGATTAAAATTTTATTATATTTCAGTATATGTATTGGAAAATGAGTTAGATTTTATGTGTCCCGAATTTCTACCAAATCACCAAGATTTGAAACAGTTTCAAACCTCAGAGAAGTCAAACCTCTTTGTAACTATATATTTATATATATATAAAAGTGATGAATATAGATACATACAAGATGGAGGTTTAGTGAAGATTACTGAAATATTAAATATTGAAATATTTTTTTTATTTTTAATAGTATTTGTTTGTTTATTAAATTAATATCATGAAGGAACAACTCTTTGGTAAACTTCCTTTGTGGCAACAGCTGTATGAGTAACCAGGATGAATGATATTGAAGCATAGTACGTCACTGGAATTGCTGCAGGTCTGCCAAGAAAAGCTGCCAGCTAGCGTAGTTTTAAATTTGTACAGGTTGGAAGTACCAGTTTTTCATGCATTGCAGAACATTTTCACATATGAATGTGTTTATTTATTTATGACTTTTTATTACTGGTATATTTGAGCAAGTGCAGTCTGTCTCCTGTACTTTAATGCTATGTGAAAACGACATTCAAGGTTCTCTTACTGTTCTGAATTAGATACAGTGTAAGTCTTATAACTGTTTATGGAAAGATGATGCTTGCTACACTCCAAGGAAATCACATAACAAGACTATTCCAGTCATGTACTGCAGTAGCTTAGACACACTTCTGGAACTGGAATTCAGTGGAGTTGGTTACCAACTCATGTTCCTGTAACTTATGTATGCTTCAAATTAGAAATTCATCAGATCAGTGTGTTTTATATACCATATAGTCACTCCCAATCTGACCTGGTCCAGATGAACTCCTGTACTACAGTGAAGCAAACAACTCGCACCTTCGCAGGAAGATACTGTGGAAAATGTACCCCAGTGAGTATGATTTTTTCACTAGAAGGATAGTACATGCTGACAGTGCAGAGAGTCAACCATGCACCAGGACTCATGCTGGCCTGATCTTGCTTTAGCTTGTTTTGGTTGTCAAAACTGTTCCTTAGCAGTCAGCTGACTATTCCCTAACCTGTTGTGGCTGATGCCCTGGGAAAAAAATGTATATAGTAAGGTAAAAGAAAAACTCAAGTATCCACTTCATAACTAACAGTAGCCCTTTGTGTCAGCTGAAACTGGAGAAGCTATTTTGCAGCTCACAAACCCCAGCTGGACACCAATAGAAAGGAAGTGCACTGTGACAAGAAAATATAAAAATAAATCCAAATATGTTCAAGTCTGAGGAAGAAATTATTACCATAAAAGAACTCAAGTGAAGACAACACAATGTAACCCTCCTCTACAGGGAGATTGCTATTGTCAGTCTCAGGTGAGGCACAGAAGGACACTGACATTGTGAGCATAACACCAGGGAAAAGGAATTAATACTTGAGAGGCATTTTTTAAGGGGAAAAAAAAAAAAAAAAAAAAAAAATCTTTTAAACTAATTTTAACGAGCCTTTTTTTTTTTTTTTTTCTGAATTTATTAGGTAATATGGGTTATTAGACTATTAAATCATTAAATTAAGTTCTTAATTCTAGGTTCTACATATATGGTGTTTTCTCTTTCCTATAATATTTGTGAGTGGTACAGTAGAAATATCAAAAAGGAGTAAAAACTCCACATTTTGCATTTCAGTGTTTTCAATCTCTTTTTAATAGCAAGCAAATGACGAATACTAAAAATCATAGATGAGGGAAGAGTTCTAATAGTATCAATGAAAATTGGGACTAGAATTCTTTTGTTACAACTTTACTAATGTCAGTACATGTAACCAACATAATTCCCAATAATGTACATAGAATAATCATTATTTTATGATATTATGATTATTTATTTTATATATATTATGATTATTTAAAACCTAAGTTACAGGTAGAAAATGGTCTACTTCTATTGACGTTAAATAATGGTATTATCAATGAACTCTGGCAAAGCAAACAATTTTTTTCACTTCCATAATCATTTAACTGAAACAACAAGAACAATATTATTGTATTTTTAATAATAATGATAAACATTATATTTTATCTTTAAGATACTGTTAATTTTGGTGAGTATTATAATCACAGACATTTCTGAAAATCCCATAATAAGTTTTGTCTGTCTACTTGGTACCTGAACAGATTTCTGTGAAATTGCTCTTGAGGAATACTGGCTTCTGATCTGTTCTCCTGGTAATGTACATACATTTATCATTAGAAATTCATTAGACAAAATACATGCTTAGCAATGTTAATTGTGATAAGAACCATGTCCTACATGAATTCTCACAGTAACAAACTCATTGGTGTAGTAAAAATCAGAAAATCAGAAAACACCATGTTTTCGCTCTGTGTGGTCTTAAATTCATTTCTGCAGAGGGCGATATCTTCATTTTACCATGCTTCAGATACCTTGGGAATATTTAACACAAACACCTTGATCACTATATAAGAAAACAAGATGGAGAAGGAAAAGAAGGAGAAACCAACACGAACACATGACCTGTTAAAATGACTCACAAGTGAAATATATATTCATAATTTGTATATATAAAACATCTCTGCACCTGATTGTCTCAGGTAGGACAGTTAACAGGAGAGCTTTAAAGTGACTCTGACACCAGCTTTACAGGAATTATAGCATATAGCATATAGCATTTGGTATAGCATATCAAAAAAACACCCATTGCATATATTGTAATTGATAATAGGAAGATGCCTTTCAGTGTCTATGTGCACACCTAAATATATTTTAAGACCTACCTCTGTACATCTTTATTCTGTGAATGATTATGATGTCGTACTACTAGGGAGAGTAAGTGTTTACAGGAACAGTACCAATGTTATCAGCAAAGCTGTCAGCAAGAAAAGATGCAATGCAATCTACAACACTGCAGAAAAAAATGGTCTGCAGATAAAAGTCTGTAGATTGTGTTTGTTTGTTTTTTTGGGGGAAAGGATGTTTGTTTGTTAACATAACAATTATTTTTTTCCCCCCCAAAAAGACTGGTTTTGACTAACAAAGTTAGGAACTATTACCTAAAATCCTTCATACCTGACAAGAAAAATAATAATCTGAAAATGCTACGTAATAATTCTGTAATGTGACTGTAGTTGCTGATTACAATCCTAACAAAATTACATTATTATATTTATATTTATTAATAAAATTTTAATCCCTACTGAATTACTATATGCAGAGTTAATATCATAAATTATCAATAGTTTTTATGTCAACTATCTAGAAATCTGAGCAGCTTGTTGCAACCAAACTTTCCTTTAAATTATTCATTACCACTTACTTCTCCTCACTTATAGCAGTCACTGAAAACTCATCACTACCTATAATACTGTAAAAAGAAAAAAAAGAAAAAAAAAAAAAAAAAAAAAAAAAAAAAAAAAAAAAAAAGTAGTTCCATATCTAACTGGAACAATTAATAAAATATTTATTTTTCTCAAATTAATGAATTAAGAAATGTTGCCAAAAAAGTGAAGGCAAATTAAAGAAAAAAAAAATATAAAATAAAGAAAAACGATATCCTTAAGGAGGAATTCCTTAATTTCAGTTTCCATAATATTTTAAATCTATGTTAGATTAAAAATAATTATTTTATTTAAATATTCAAGGATTGTGATTTTGAATAAAGTGTACTATGTGTAGACTCCATGTATCATCAGAATAATAGAGGGGTGTTTTAATATTCACATATAGATTTATACTTTAATACGTTAATACTTTTATACGTTAAGCTATTTTTGCCATCTCTATTTGTGTAAGAATGTTACCATCATAGTTAAGAGTACTAAGAAAGGATCTACTTGGAGATACAGAATGGATACAGAGTGTTAACCCTAAAAAGAGTGTGTGTGTTGGGGGGGAGGGAGGGTGGATAAAATAAAAAATAGAAGAGTACCAACAAAATCAAAGATATTAATTTCTAAAAGTGAGTCACTAAGACATATTATTGTATTTTTGTTTACTACTTCAGAGAAATCCTTGATCTGAGTTAGATACATGGCCTTAATTGAGTGCATATTTTTTATTTTTGATATATAGGACATATTTCAAACAAAAGTATGTTCATTTCATTGTAATCTTTATGTTCAGAATATTAGCATGAGGAAGGTACTATGAAAACAAAGCTAAGAGGTTTCAGAGTAGATTAGATTACTTCTGACCAATGTGGAACAGGACCTGAGTAAAAGTGTCCATGTTCTTACCTCTAAAGTGATATCATCCGTAATTCATAAAACATATTCAGTGATGTTGTTTCCTAATTCATACCACATACAAGGCAATGCACCCAGGATGATTCTCAAGGATAGAGAAACTATTGGAAGGGAAAGATCATTTCTTATTGGATCAGAAAGAGAAGGAGAAATTTTGAGTGAATGTTACAGTACGTGTTTATTCGTACCTATCCTGGAGACTGACTTTAAAATGCAAAGTTAAACAAGAAGATCTAACAGGAAATTACTAGGATTTCTTTGCAACATGTGACTTCCTTAACAAATAGACCGTAGAATAATGCACTTCTCATGTTCCACTTTAAGCCCTATACAACTTCTGGACAGTGTCTTAGACTCAGTAAAATAGGTAGAAGTATTCCTAGTTTCTGTGAATTGCCTCTAGTATGGAAGGTTAGTGACAAAGTGAGCTAAAGCTGGTGACAGAGAAAAGAACTGTATACAGATTAATTGTTTGATCATTGAGCTCTGAGCACTATGGTCATCATGTATACATATAAGTATACATATACACAAACATACATATACACGTTTTTAAGCAAAGTCCTCTGTATTTCACAGGGATACCAATAAGGCCCCTCACTGCATTCAGACAAAAGTGTAATTTTTTGAGCATAGTTCAGCATCAAGTTCCTTAGTCCTGTTAAAACTGCGCAAGAGCCAACCAAGAATAAACAGACAGCTGTGAACAGGAAAATAGACAAATGATGTCTGAGACCTTACAAATTCATATCACTTAATCCCCATTTCAAGTACCTCTCTTTTAACTAGATCCTACCCCAAGGCATATCATTATCTATCCCCTGATAAGTCAAAGTTTCTTTTCAAATTTCTAAAATTCTTTCTATTTTCTGCTTTCCATTTGCTTTAAATGATTTAAATGTAGCAAAAGCATTTTAGGGATGAGACAATATATATGGAATCAATGCATATGAAATCAATTGGCATAAAATATGGAAATGATGATACATTCTTTAGAGGGGCTACAGGTTAATAGCTAAATTAAACATACTTTCTTGTCATGGTAACGTGGGGAAAGGACGGCAGTGCCAAAAAAATTGATAAAAATCAATGACAGCATGTTACTGAGCTAGGCAGAATCTTCCCTGTAAATTCGTTGTTATTATTATTATTATTATTATTATTATTATTAAAAAAGAAGCAGATATTTATCTTATATGTTGAGAATCAAAGTATTCTCAGTGTTCAGTTATAACATCATAATTATGATTGACAATGAATTTCTTATCCATGGTAGAGAAAACCTTACCCACCTGCCCCACCCCAACAAAAATAATTTAAAAAATAAAGATATTTTATTTATTATGATAATAAAGAAGAAGACCCATACCCATGCCTCTTCTGAATTCCAGTATATGGCCCTCAACTACTGTGCTGTCTGCAAGAAACATCAAATACAGTAGTGAACCTATAACCTGTTCTGTGCAGGTAGAAACAATGGAATATTTTTTTCAGCTAAACTACCTTCAAGTGCCAAAATATTTCTTCCTTGAAGACAAAAATATAGGTTTTGTCACAGGTAGAAATAGTAATATATATGTACATATTTATTCATTGATGAATGTTGTGGTTTAACCCGGACAGCAGCTAAACACCACAGCCGTTCGCTGACCCTCCCCCCTCCCTCTCTGGGATGGGGGAGAGAAACAGGAAAGTGAAGCCTGTGGGTTGAGGTTAAGACAGTTTATTAAGATAGGAATTAATAATAATAATAATAATAATAATAATTTTATATAATATATATTTATTATTTTTAATAATAATAATAATAATAATAATAATAATAATAATAATAATAATAA
>NC_048893.1:166841836-166877205 GCF_011077185.1 Oxyura jamaicensis
AATAATAATAATAATAATAATAATAATAATAATAATAATAATAATAACGTCTACGAAACAAGTGATGCACAATGCAATTGCTCACTACCTGCTGACCAATGCCCAGCTGTCCTGTTTTCAGTTAGGACAGAGTTTTCCTCCTAGTAGCTGGTAGGGTGCTATGTTTTGGATTACAATGAGAAGAGTGCTGATAACATGCTGATGTTTTAATTGTTGCAGAGCAATGCTTACACTAAGCCAAGGACTTTTCAGCTTCTCACTCTGTCCTGCCAGTGGGCAGGCACAACAGTATTCCTATGCCATGTTACATGATGTTTATCTCTCTGGGAGCTGAATTATATTTGCATGTGCAGTTTTTATTCTTACATTTCCTAGGCATTGTAACATTTAATATTTCAAATTTTGAATTCCTTTAACATGCATACCTACATGGACATACCCTTAACATGCACATATAAAAAACATAATTACTTCAGCTTTAGGCCATTCTCTCTGCCCATTAAAATTACTCATCACTGCACTGAATTGCTGACTTTTAGAGTAATACTATAACTCAATAAAAGTAGCACTATAACATCCTGAGTATAGAAAAAAAAAAAAAAAAAAAAAAAAAAAAACATAGAGTAACAGCTTATCAGAACTTTTAATATGATCATTTAAATGTTGTTCTCATACTCTCAGAAGATCTCTGTTTATTTCCAAAATGTTTAAGTTTTTCCAATACAAGTTTTTTTTTTTTTTTTTTTCTAATTTATAAGCAGTTTATTATTTTTTTAGAGATCATATTAATTGCCTATATATGCCTTGAGAACAACATATATAAATGTTTTCTCTGTGCAGTTAAAACTTCATAAAATGTTGCTAATATTTTGCACCACAATAACAATAAACACTGTTGGTAAAGCAGCTAATGAATAAAGAAGCCACGCAATTAAATACAATGGTCTTTTATGGCTTTACTCTCTTTTTTAATTGTAAAGTCTATATCCATTTAGAGTTTTATTTATTGTTTGGAAACTGTTGTAGTTTAGTAGGAAATAGCTTTAAATACATTTTGTTCTTTGTACAAGCACTAAAGCTGAGAAAGTTCATACCACTTCCACTTGAGAATTGCATGACTGAATCAGATTTTCTGCATGAAGTTTTTACCTAAAACATAAATTCATTTGTTTCATCTGGTTTCCTGCGTGAATTAAAAGTCTTTAATTATGCAAACTGTAAAGAATAGAGAAAATTACCTCAGACAGAAATAGATATATTTTCTAACATAGAGGACTATGTTGCAAATATAAAACACATATAGAGGCACAATACTGGAAGCTGCTGCAACACACGTATTTGTAAATTATATATGAGCTTGCTTGAAGAATATTTTGATCTTCATCTATAATCAGTAATTGTGTGGAAAAACAACAACAACAACAACAACAACAAAACAAAAAAAAATCGAATGTGCATATTTTATGAAATAAATACTACAGATTTGAGGTTACATTTTTATTTATTTTTTTAATACAGTTTATTATTATACATTTAGATAGAAATGAAGGAAGACAGGAATCCCTGCTTTTTTATTATTATAATTATTATCATTATTCTTTTACAAGGTATCAGAGTTATGTTACTTTATTACTATTTAATAAGGAAAACTATCAATTTATGAAGGCATTTATGCTGTTTAATGTGGAATTTTTATTCTTTATGAAACCATACAGAATATAATCCACATTTCTGTTATGTAGTACATTTTTTAATTTTGTTAGATTGTTTAATTTAGTTTGTTTCATTGTCAAATATCAAGAAAGTAGGTATCACATGGGAAGACTTACCTAGCCCAAATGGTTAGTATTCCAGAGCTTCTAGAGCATACAGAGGAACACATGAAGACTTCTCATTCTAGGAAATCCATGCTATATTAAATAAGCTAGGCAGCTGTAAATTTTTGACCACTGTCACGCAGGGGCTGAAAGTTTTTTATTCAACCTGTACCCAATTAATTTATTCCTAATCATGATTTAATCTTTTATGCATATTATATCAAAACAAGTGTATCTTTAACGTTACACTTATTTAATTGATCATAGTTTTGATATTAAAATGACACTTAGGAAATCCTCATCTTGGGGCCTGGCTTATGTTCTCTGTATGAAGAACATATTGTTTCTTAAATTGTTTCTTAAACAATGTCATAGCCAAGGAGATAGGAGTAATGGGAGAGGAAAGAATGAAAGGGATTATTATTATTATTGTTATTATTGTTATTGTAGGGGGAACTGAGATTAATTTTAAATATTACTGTTGAGCTGCTGATGCTAATATATATATATATACACATAGTTTACTAATATTCCCATTCACCATTACAAATCCTCCTCCTACTCCTACTCTGGGACCAACATTCAAATTATTTGGGAAGCAACATCATGTGCACATGAAAAACAGTTATTCTTATGGAAATGTTCTCCACACTCCCCTCCGTTGTTGGACTCATTCATTGTTGGACTCATTCAAATGCTATTCAAGAGCTTATTTTTAGATGTTCTGAATCCCTCCCTAGAGCAGCTGACCTCTCTCTACTGACTGTAGAGGCAACAAGCACCTCTAATTAACTTCTGTGAATACCCTTCATCTCCTGAAGATACTAGTAAAAATCTAAGGCTTTAGATCTGAAATTCAGCATTTCAGTACTTAAGACTGTTGTGCCTAGATTTCAGTCACTTTTCTACAAATATTCACAGTACAGAGTCCGGTACCTGAATTAGTTATAAAATTATCTATATTTTCTTTTGGTTAACATGAGCCCTCTAACTTATCATGTACTGTAATTGTAGACTAACTGTATTAATGTACTTTCCCATTGAAAAGGATCCAGCTCCTGCCTAGTGTATATATAGTGATCTTTGTGTGGAACTTTACTAAGAATGCAATCTTAGTGAGCCTACAAAGACTTGATTGAACTGGAGCTAATTCATAGCTAATTCATAATTGTAGGTAATTCATAAGTAATTTATAATACAACCCTATGTCATGTCAACAGACATATTACAAATGTTATATATGTAAATTTGATTGTGTGAAGGATGTCAAAAGATATTGAAAATATAATGTTATTTTATTAAAATCACTGACTATGGACAAACTAACCAATTTTGAAGCTTTCCAGAACATCTGATGGTCATATATGCACCAAATCTCTGTGATACAGAGCAGGACAATAAACCTTGTGTTCTGACCGTACCAGTGGTTTTACTAAAACTGTGGTTTCAAGCAAGATGAAACAGTGAGCTTGAATAAAAATAAGTGGTATCATAGAAGAAAGATGACACGGAGGATATTAAAAATGAGTGTTTCCAGTGTTTTGGATTCTGTGATGTTTTATTAATTTTAGGCATGATATCATACTCAGGTTAATTTTCAGTACACGTGCTATGCTTTACCCAACATGGGCCTCCCAGAACCCTGTGCATAACATAGAATAAGACTGTTTAATATTCCTGATGAAAAATAAATAAATAAATAAATAATAAAAATAATAATAATAATTCTTAGCTGTAATTTGGTGCATGTATTCCCAGTACAGGCTATGTGAAAGCTACTAGAATGCACTGAATCCCTCTTATCCACAAAGGTAATTTAAGAACATCTGAAATGTCTTCACAGTTAAGTGTTAATTTGGACTGAAAAATCCAACACACTGGGTATTAAGTTCAAACAAGGGATGTTCAGTCCAGTGTTTTTCCTTGAAGCTCAGCCACAATGAATTCATGATGGAGTACAAAAATAGACTGTCTCTATGAACTTCATTTTCTTGTGGTACCTATAAGCCTTGGTACCTTTCTCTCTTTAGGAGAGAAAGAGACAAGGACAATCTACAAGGACTTTTCTCCAGGTCACAAAGTTTTTGTGATGACAGACTTTTGAGTTTTCATGACAAGCCTGACAATCTTACACTGAGATGGAAATGTTTTTGCATTCTGTGATCTTTCACTCTAGTAAACTCCCAGAAAACATTTTTTATCTTGCCATCAATTTCCTCTTTCTTATCTTATTTATTTCTACTTTTCATTTCCAACAACTTAATCCATTTATAGTGTTTATTGCTATTGGGCTTTGGTTTCTGATGCTTTTCTCCTTTTTTTTTTTTTTTTTTTTTTTTTTTTTTTTCTGATGTATGAAGGTCATATTCTCTTTTTAAAATATAAATAATATGCAAACAGATAATCTAGGCAAAAATTATTGGACATTGACTGTAATATTCTTTCTTCTAAGAATACTTGAACACAAAATATGATATCCACCAAAGAGAGAGAAAGGAACAAAGAACGAATTTAAGGTAAGAAGCCTATAATACAGTTTTCAAATCCAGCTTGCCGAGGCAGGGGATAGTCCCTCATATTTGTAGGCACACCGATTTTTTTTTTTTTTTTTCCTGCAGTTTGCAAATTTTTTTCTTCTCATTGTTACTTTTCTTTTTCCTTTTTGCAGTCTTTTTTTTTTTTTTTTTAATTCAATTTCGCTTCTTCCTTATTTTTTTTTTTTTTTTCCTTTCATTGTATATCATTTCCATTAAACTCATTTTGCTTTATCTCTAGTACTTTAATCTATAATTTCATTCATGGAAGTTACACATTGATAATACCTTTCCTCTCAGTTCATCTGACCACTACAACATATATATCTCATTTATTTCCCAGCCATAAGACTCCCAGTCTGTATTGGGCTCATATGGAAAGGTTTTGCTATTGAGGGGGATATAGGGGGATAGCATCTATGAGAAGAGTCCAGAAACTCCCCCATGTTAGATAAAAGCCATCTCCAGATAGCTTGAAGAGGAACCTGCTGCTGCTGGACAAAGATGAGCCGATGGGTGGCACTGATTGTGCTTCTGTGAGGAAGATTTAAGAAAGGGAAAAAAATTCTGTGCAACAGAGCCGACCAAGCATTTAAGGGTTAGGATTAAAGAGAAATCAGGGCTAGGTGGCATTATAGCGCGGGGTCTGCTACAGGCCACCAGACCAGGAAGAAAAATTAGATGAGGCCCTCTACAGGCAGATTAGAGAAGCCTCATATTTAAAAGGCTTGGTGTTCATGGAGGACATCAACCACTCTGATATCTGTTGAAGGAAAACACAATAGGGTATAAGCAAAACAGGAAGTTCCTGAAATGTATTTATGATAACATCCTTCTCCAAGTGATAGAGGTGTATTCTGGTTTTAGCTGGGATAGAGTTCATTTTCTTCATAGGGGCTAGCATATGTTACATTTAGGATTTAGGATAAGAACAATTCTGATAACACACCGATGTTTTAGTTGTTGCAGAACAGTGCTTACACAAAGCCAGGGACTTTTCAGCTTCTCTCTCTGTCCTGCCAGCGAGGAGACTGGGAGTGATCAAGGAGCTGGGAGGGGACAAAACTAGTACAGCTGGCCCAAACTGTCCAAAAGGATATTCCATAACATATGACATCATGTAGAACAGTAAAAACTGTGAGGGTTGGCCAGAACAGGTGGCCACTGCTCAGGGTTTGGCTGGGCATCAGTCAGCAGGTGGTAAGAAATTATGTTGTACATTGCTTGTTTTTAATATATATATATTATTAATAATAATATTTTCCCCTTCCTTTTCTGTCCTATTCAACCATTTTTTATCTCAGCCCATGAGCTCTTATTTTTTCATTTCCCAATTCTCTTCCCCATCACACTGTGTTTGATCAGGGTAGAGAGGAGTGAGCAAAGCAGCTGTGGCTGCCTGCTGGGTTAAACTACAACAAGAAACCATCAAGGAGAGGTGTTATGCCAGACCTCATTTTCACTGACAAGGGGTTTGTTGGGAAGGTAAAGGCCAAATGCAACTTTGGTTGCTCTGCGCATGAAAGGATGGAGATACTGAGGGCAGCAAGGATCACGCACAGTAAGCTCTCAACCCTGGAATTCAGGAGAGCAGATTCTGGCCTTTTCAAGTATCTGCTCCATAGAGTGCAGTGGGATAAGACCCTGGTGGGAGGATTGTAGAAATAAATCCAGTTAATATCCAAGAATCACCTCCTTCAAGCTTAAGAGCGGCTCATCCCCATGAATTAGAAGTCAGTTAAAAATGACAGGAAGCTTGCAAGGCTGAACAGGGAACTCCTGACCAAAAAAAGGAAGCCTACAGTTAGTGGAAGCAAGGAAAGGTAACGAGGGAGGAAGGAATACAGACACGTTGTCTGAGCAGCTGGTGTTAAAGTTAGGAAATCTAAAGCCCCGATAGAACTGAACCTGTCCATGGATGACAAAGACAACAAGAAGGGCTTCTACAAGTACATCAATCACAAAAGAAAGACTAGGGAAAATCTGCTCCTATGGCTGAATGAGATGGTATCCCTGGTTACACAGGACAGAGAAAAGGCTGAGATACTGATAGCCTTCTTTGCCTCAGTCTTTACATCCAAGACTGTCCTTCATGAATCCCAGGTCCCAGAAATCAGACTGAAAGCCTGGAGCAAGGAAACTACTCTTCAGTACAATGCACATCAGGTGAGGGAATAGTTGAGCAAACTGGATGTTCATAAGTCCATAGTTGCAGGGCCACACCCTGTAATAGTTAATGTACTGTTTAATATTGATTATATAATTAATATATTAATTTAATATACTTATTTAATATAATATAATGGAAAAAGGGAGAAGTGCCCTAAGACTGGAAGAAAACAAATGTCTTTCCTGTCTTCAAGAAAGGAAAAGAAGAGGATGCAGGGGTCCACAGTCTGGTCAACAATATCCCATACCCTTTGAAGGTAATGGAGCAGCTAACCCTGGAAACTATTTCCAGGTAGATGAAAGACAAGAAACTCATCAGGAGTAGTCAGCATGTATTCTCCAAGAAGAACTCATTCTTGAACAATTTGATAAGCTTCTGTAATGAAATGATCAACCTGATGAATGAGTAGTGGATATTATCTTCCTGAAATGCTGTAAGGTCTCTGACAATGTCCCCAGTAAGATCCTCATAAACAAACTGTTGATGTATGGACTGAATGGGAAGACAGTGCGGAGGAGTAAAAACTGGTTGAATGATCAAGCCCTAAGGATGGTAACCAGTGTTGTAAATTCTAGCTGGAGGCAGTAATAAGCAATGAATCCCAGGTGTTTGTAGTGGACCCAGTCCTATTTCCCATCCTCATTAATGATTTCATAGAATCTCAGAATCATAGAATATCCCGAGTTGGAGGGACCCATAAGGATCATCAAGTCCAACTCCTCGCACCGCACAGGTCTACCCAAGAGTTTAGACCATGTGACTAAGTGCACAGTCCAATCGCCTCTTAAATTCATACAAGCTTGGTGAAATGACTACTTCACTGGGGAGCCTGTTCCAGTGTGCGACCACCCTCTCAGTGAAAAATCTCCTCCTGATATCTAGTCTGAACTTCCCCTGCCTCAGCTTAACACTGTTCCCATGGGTTCTATCACTGGTGATTACAGAGAAAAGGTCACCTGCCTCTCCACCCCCCCCCCCACGAGGAAGTTGTAGACCGCGATGAGGTCTCCCCTCAGACTCCTCTTCTCCAGGCTGAACAGGCCCAGTGACCTCAGCCGTTCCTCGTACGTCTTCCCCTCTAGGCCCTTCATCATTTTCATTGCCCTCCTCTGGACACTCTCCAAAAGTTGAATGTCCTTTTTGTACTGTGGTGCCCAGAACTGCACACAGTACTCAAGGTGAGGCCGCACCAGCGCAGAGTAGAGAGGGACAATCACTTCCCTCAACTGACTAACAATGCCGTGCTTGATGCATCCCAGGATATGGTTGGCCCTCCTGGCTGCCAGGGCTCATATTCAACTTGCTGTCAACCATGACCTCCAGATACCTTTCTGCAGGGCTGCTCTCCAGCATCTCATCACCCAGTCTGTACGTATAGCCAGTGTTGCCCCATCCCAGGTGCAGGACCCAGCACTTGCTCTTGTTAAACTTCATGCAGTTAGTGATCGCCCAGCTCTCCAACCTGTCCAGATCTCTCTGCAAGACCTTTCCACCCTCATCCGGTTCTGCAACTCCTCCAAGTTTGGTGTCGTCAGCAAATTTGCTCAAAACACCTTCTAGTCCTACATCCAAATCATTTATGAAAACGTTGAAGAGGACTGGCCCTAAAATGGAGCCTTGAGGGACCCCTCTAGTGACCATCCGTCAGCCTGATGTGGCCCCATTTACCACAACCCTTTGAGCCCTGCCTGTCAACCAACTGCTCACCCATCGTATGATGTTTTTTGTAAAGTTATATTCTGGACATTTTGTCCAGTAGGATGCTATAGGAAACCATGTCAAAAGCCTTGACAAAGTCCAAAAAGATCACATCAGCTGGTTTCCCTTGGTCGACTAGATGGGTGATCTTATCATAGAAGGAAATCAAATTTGTCAGGCTGGACCTACCCCTCATGAACCCATGTTGGCTGGGACAAATGACTGCAATATCCCCCAGGTGCATTTCAATAACTTCAAGAGTCATCTTCTCCATAATTTTACCAGGCACTCTGGGTCCTGAAGCCCATCATCAGCATTGAAGACAGAGGTGAAGAAGGCATTAAACGTCTCTACTTTGCCTATGTCATTGTCTAGGAGGATAACTTCCCCATCAAGTAGCAGACCTATGTTTTCTTTGGATCTCCTTTTTGTGTTCACATATCTAAAAAAAATCTTTTTATTGTCTCCAACAGACATAGCCAGCTTCATCTCTAATTGGGCTTTGACCACACAAATTTTCTCCCTACAAACACGAACAGCATCCCTGTATTACTTCCGCATCTTCTGACACTCCTTCCAGAAGTCGTACACTTTATTTTTTCACCTAAGCTCCAGTAGAAAAATCCCTGGTCAGCCAGACTGGCCTTCTGCTCTGCCTGCCTGACTTCCAATATTTTGTTATTTCCTGATCTTGTGCTTTTAGGAGGCAGTGCTTAAAGATTGACCAGCACTGATGGACGTCAATGTCTTCAAAAGCAGTTTCCCAGGGGACTTTGCCGACTAGTTCCCTGAGCAGCCTGAAGTCCGCTCTCCCCATATCCAGGGCTGAAGTTTAGGTGGCAGTTTTCCTTCTGTCACCATAAATTCTAAACTCAAACACTTCATGGTCACAATGGCTGAGATGGCTGCCAATTGCTGTGTTTCCCACAAGACCCTCTCTGTTCTCTAGCAATAGATCTAGGAGGGCACCTTTCCTAGTTGGATTTGGATGATGAGACAGAGAGCACCCTGAGCAAGTTTTCACGAGACAAAAGTGGAAGGAGTGGTGGATAGACCAAAGGGTTATGATGCCATCCAGAGTAACCTCGACAAGCTGGAGAGAGAGGCTGACAAGGATGTCATGAAGGACATGAAGGAGAAGAGCAAAGTCCTTCACCTGTGGAGGAAAAACACCAGACACTAGTACATGCTAGGGATCATCTAACTGGAAAGTAGCTTTACGGAAAAGGCTTTGGGAATCCTGGTAGACACCAAGTTGAATATGTACCTGCAATGTGACCTTGACACAAAGAGGGGTTATGGTATTCTTGGCTGAATTAGGCAAAGTATTGCCAACATGTTTGGTGGTATTACTTGGGTGGGCAGCCAAGGTCCACCCTAGCTGCTTAGGCTGGGGTTGAACAAGAGACTGAAAGGGGACACAGCCAGGACACTTGACCCAAACTGAGCAAAGGGACATAACACATGACTTCATGCTCAGCAATAAAAGCTGACATAGCTGAACATTTGCCTGTCAATGGGAAGTAGTGAATTAATTTCCTGTTTTTCTTTGCTTGCGAGTGAAGCTTTTGCTTTGCCTTTTCAACTGTCTTTATCTCAACCCATGAGTTTTCTCACTTTTATTTTTCCAGTTCTCTCCCTCATCCCACAGCTGGAGGAGTGAGTGAGGGGCTGTATGGCACTTAAATGCCTGCTGGAGTTAAACCACAACACCATTAAGCAAGTCTTTCTTGCTAAAGCCTTTCCACAATCAGCATCCCTATGTAACAATCCAAGCAGCCATGGACTAATGATCTTCCTTCCTTTCAGCTCATCCTTATTGATTTCTATATATTTTCAAAATATTATTTTAATTAATCCAGTAAAATTACATGCTTTGTTAATTCTTTGTAATGTCACAACTTACTGTGTTTTATGTTAATAATTTAACACAATGAATTTTTTAAAGAAATATCAAAGAGTGCCCATTGATGAAGTTTCCAAAAACTCAGATATACACGTTTACACATAATGACCTTCTGATCTCTAAGACGTCATTAGCATGATGTTAAACAGCAATGCATTATTGAAAGATGCATTTACATTTCATTTAACTTATTACATAGAAATTAAAAACTCTTTTAATAGTTTATAGCCTTTTTCTAAGTATCATTCAATTTCCATCTCTCATCAGTCATAACTGTATATTGATGAGCTCGTGATAAAATACAGTCAATGCAATTCTAAATTTTTGGTATTCAAGATATTAAATAATATGATGAAATTAATTAAAATACATTAACTCATATATTGCCTGAAGTCCTTGAGGTATTACCTTCAAACAGGCTTAGATTTTGGTATGCAAAATCTTCTATCTAGCAGTTAAATTAAAAAATATAAGGTGGAATTAAAAACTTTTTTTTTTTTTTTTTTTCCCAAAATTCCATTAGTAGAAATAGGTTGTATTTTATTTTGTGTGCTAATAATTATAGATGAAAGCAGAATACTTTAAATTTTCTCTTTCTCCCTCTCTTTCTCCCTCTCCCTCTCCCTCTCTCTCTCTGAAGTCAGATCTGCAAATCTTCTAATAGCATTACTGAAAATTTTTCCTCTTCATCATCTATTTGTGCTTACACTATTTTAAAATTTCTCTGAAAATAACTTTCTGAAAAATTATGAGACCAATCTCAATAGTGTAAGATATTTTAATAATTTTCCTTAGAAAAATGCAGATGTGATGATGACATTGCAAATTTTCCTGAATATATTTTTGTAGTTTAATTCTAGAGAAGGAAAAAGAATTTCAGAATCCTAAATTTCATTGTTAAATGTGTCCATTATGCCCCACGAACATTCAGCAAGTCATAGACTTGAATTTATTAGGTGGGGGTGCAACAATATAGAAATTTAATTTCACTTCCTGAAAGTAAATTAAATGGCCAGTTATATGACTACACAAAGTAACATCAAATTTTGATTTTAAAGGGCAGGATTTCCTATCAGCTGCTACTAAAATGCTGTAGAAATTGCATCACATTTTAAGAAAGGAAAATAATTCCATAGGCTCCAGGAGTACCAGCAGCATCTAATACAGCTAATAGACATATTAAAAGTATTGGAATCTAAATGTACTCATGTTTCTATAGATTACCAAAGCAGCAAATCGGTTCTAGACATATGGGACAGACATGCAGTGTAATTTTGAGATTCCCAACTTGTCTGAAACATCTACTTGAAATGGACAAATATAATGCAGGATACATGAGAACTGTGCATGCCATAGATTGGTAGGTTAGTAGCACATATACTGTGTTGTGCTTATGTAAATAAGCTGAATCATGTCTTTAATATCCTTTTAAGTGTAACGGAATATTGTCCCTGTCATTCCACAGTCCTTCTTGTCTTTTGTCAACTCTGTGTGCCCTGGACATGTGACTTAGATTCTGTATATTACTTGGCTTCCAGCTTTTACTCCATAAGAGCACAGGTATTTCATAACCATACCTGCCACCTCTGTATAAATAACTGAGATATCTTATATTGTTTTAAGTGGCACTTGATTTGTATGTGGAGGTAGCCGAATACCATCTGGGTTTCTGCATATCTGATGGCTACAGATATCATCCCAGGGAGAGCTGAAAATCCTTTCTGACTTCCTTAATTTCATTGAACATCTCACAGTGCTTGTAATGGGTGTTAGAAAAAAGCTAGACTGCATACAAATATTATGGCTTGAGTCTTTTGATCATATATAGATTGACATAGTTTAAGATTCTGGTCTGAGGTATTGTAGGAGTGTACTACCCTTGTTCCTTCACTCCCCCCCCCCCCCCCCCCCAAACCTGACCTTTCACTTATAACCCTGCTTGGGCACTAACTATCAGTGGGAGACATAATAAACACATCTGGTCATCATAGCTGAACCAGGATAGGTAGATTTAGGGGAGATAGAACCAAAAGCTAACAAAGTATGTACCAACAAAATATGCTGGTATGCAAATATGACTAGTAGTCAATCATCTTACACCTTAAATAGGGAACATCCCAGAGCCCATTGAACTCTCCTGTTATTTCCTGTACAAGGATCTTCCCCTTGAGCAGGGACACCTCTCAAGGTTAATCCTTAAGGTCTAGAGATTTGTTACCCGAGACAGATACTTAATAAAAGCCAGACTGGATAGGGTCTTGGCCAACCTGACCTAGTGGGTGGCATCCCTGCCTATTGCAGGAGCGTTGGAACAGGATGGCCCCTTCTAACCCAAACCATTCTATGATTCTATGATTCTGTAAGTGACTAAAAGTTAGCTGGTTGAAACTTCTCAAGTAATTTGCTAAGCATACTGAAACTTCGTAATCTTAAGTAAGTGAGGTAAAGGATTGACTGTCCATGTAATCTTTTAGGAATAAACACTGGAGTCCAGGATAGGATAGGGGGAATGGGATAAGATTTGGTTGTGTATAGACTTCTTGGAGTTTGCATGACAAAAAGAATATCATTCTGAGCCTTGTGACTCAATGTGAGTGTTTCCCTGATGTTTTATAATGCCGTAAATAATTGAGTAAATTTACCATCACAAATCCTGTTAATGTCCCATTTGCCATTATAATTTTGTTAAATCATTGTCTTATTCATGATTAAACCCTGGTAAATCATTATTTCCATCAAAAAATATATTGTTGCTTCCCTCTTATGAAATGAAGTGCATAATTACTTTCACAACAGTTATATCACTTCACTTCTGACTGCTGGACCAAGAGGACACAAATCTCTCAAGGATAATCTGTTATCTCTGTTGTATTTGAATGCCCTTCATGAATGCTGTGGTCTCCTTAGAGTATCTTATGTGGTACTAGACACCTATTTGTGTCCAACTAAATTGACTGTTATATTTGGATAATACTTAGGTGACTGTAACTTGTAGCTGTATATAGTCTGTATATTATTCTATTTGTTTAAATCACAAGTTCAACTTCCTTTTTTTACCAGGCAGAGAAATATTTACAAGAATTTAAAACAATGTTCAAACCACTAATTATATTTAATATTTTAAAAGCACTGTTTTGATTTGGTAATGTAACAGACACCTTCTTCTAATCAAAATTCTACAGCAGCAAAATAAGGAGTATAACAAAAAAGATACTCATAGAACAATTTTGTTAAACATTTACAGCTATTTTTAACTGTTATTTGGAAAAACAACTACTGCTGAAATCCTGAAATCATAAACTTTAGGTGATGCTGATGGGGTCAAATTTCCATTTTATTTATTTATTTATTTATTTATTTATTATGACAAAATCGCAGTGTAAGAGAGAAAATACTTCAATTTCTCTGCATTATACCTACATTCTCAAAGCTTTTAAACTAACATTTCTTTAATAATTCAAATACAGAGATCTCAGCACTTTACATTTTTAAAGATATTATATGTTGAGCATGAATTTTAATGGTATTATAGTGAGAATCCAAAGCACAATTTCTTAGCTTTTGTCATCTTGATGAGCACAACTATTTAACTATTTTCCACAAATGAGGGGGAAAAAAAAAAAAAAAAAAGATTTGATTTATTTATTGCTGACTCTTATGGCTACAGCAATGCATAAACTGTTGCTTATAGCATGTTGTTTATAGTATAATATATATTTGTTTAAAGATGTTAAAGATTCAGTTTTAGTTTTTTTTTGCATCAAAACATAAGTGAAAATATGTCAGAGGATATAAAAATGTAACTGGTTAATTTTCACAATAGGTTTCAGAAATGTAAATAAAATCACAATAAGAAGGTAAACAGAGTAAGTTAAAATCTTTGTTTTTTTTTTTTTTTTTTTTTTTTTTTTTTTTTGATCCTATCCGTCATTCTACTTTTTTTTAGTACAAGAGGTGAATGTATCTTTGGCACTTATGTTTATTTACACACAGAAATATCCAGAGTAACTCCATCAAAATCAAATGTACTACTGTTTTAAAATTTAATTGAAACATACTGTATCCCATAAAAGTATTTTACTTTATACATGGGGCTCAAGCAGTTAAACAAACCATTATATTAATTTGTTAGAATGCACTGTAGAAGACAAAAAGAAGAATTTTTCACTGCCACCGGTAGAAGAGATTCACTGATTATTTCAGACATGGCAAGTCTATCTAGAGTTTTGTGTATCATGTCATACACAAAGAGGAGATCACATGTATAACTCTCAGTTCTGTTAGAGAGCTGGTGAACAGAGCAGTGAGGCAGTCGCATGTGTCTGGTATGTACTTTAATGTCTAAAGCAATGAAATATATAGCTTCCTAAGAGAGAGAGGAGTAAATCAAATCTCTGGGCTACCAGCTACCAGCAGGGCAATGCATAATTTGGGGGACAGCTGTCATTTATATTGTACTTCACAGATGTTGAGTATGCAGTATTTTACCAAAACTTCAAGGGAAACTAAGACCCACACACACAAAAATAAGTAAATAAATAAATAAAGCATAGCTATAATGCACACCAGAGCTATGACCTGAGTGCAGAATTTTGCTTTGAACAATCTAATAAATCATGCTGTTACGTATGTTATTTAGGTGTCAGTAGATCTTCTCAGAAGGGTACAGTGTTTTGCCACACTTGGCTATAACACTAGACTTATCAGCAACAGCCTTAGCAACATTGCCACCTTCATCGATGAACTGATCTAGGGGAACTCCAAAAAACAAATCAACCTCTGTCATTTTTTTTTCCTGAGGAATAGATCAAAGTTAACATTAGGGAAAAAAAACATGAGAATGGGAAATGTCCTCTAGGTCCTCAAATTAATCACATTCAAAACAAAATATAACAAAACAAAACAAACAAAGGAAAAGGATGATGATATAGTACAGCTGAGAATAGAAACTTGCTCATTAATGTATCCCTTAAGTTTTAGTTTTTAAGATAATGTCTAGGCTTGTTATTTAAACTACCACACAATTGAAGTGTTATATAGTATACATAAGTGTAGTCAGCACATAAAACTTACATTTAGACAGAAAAATAGGTAAAGTCATTGCTCATTATGTAACTTGACCCTTATGTTAATATGACTTATTTATAGCAAAAATGTAAAGGAGCAACATGTAAAAAGATGTTATCAACTAATTAAATCATAACTCTAGCTCTCAAAATATTAAAAGAATGTACATTTCTGAATGTATTAAACATTGTTCTCATTTTGTAGTTATGATGGGTTTTACCCCAAGGTCTAGTCCTTGTTATAGTACTGAATTCTATGAGAGGAACCACCAATATTCACTGTGAAATTCATGCCAAGAAGAGGAGAACTTAGGTTTTCATAAAATTTAGTAATTCTTAAGGATTCTCACAAGAAGTACTGAATGAAATGTTTAGTGAAGTACATCTGAAATAACAAATGAAATACTTAAAAACTCATATAATAACCAAGAAAAACAAACAAACAAACAACAACATTATATCAAAGACATCGTATTGCTGTCAGTAGGATAATATTTTTCTTACTATATAAAATAAGTGCATAGAAGAACAACAATAAGTGAATATTGCATTGCTGCTGGACCTAATACTAACAAACAGAGGTAGCCTAGTTGGAAATGTGAAGGCTGAGAGCAGTCTTAGCTACAGTGATCATGAGATATTGGAGTTCTTGATCCTGTGAGGAGAACGCAGGGCAAAAAAAGTAGGACCACAACCCTGGACTTCAAGAGAGATCACTTTGACCTAGTTGGAAGAATCCCCTGGGACCTAGAGGGAAGTGGTCCCTAGTGGGGCCCAGGAGAGTTGGCATCAAAACATAAGTGAAAAGATGTGTCTGTTCAAGCGATACTTCCTCCAGGCTCAGGATCTGTGCATCCCTACAAGAAAGAAATCAAGCAAGGGAGACAGGAGACCTGTGTGGATGTGAAAGGAGCTCTTGGGAAAACTTAAACAGAAGAAAAAATCATACTTTATGTGGAAGAAGGGACAGACCACTTGGGTGGAATATGGGAACATTGTTAGACAATGCAGGGATGCAATGAGGAAGGCCAAGGCCCATTTAGAATGAAATATGGCAAGGGTTGTGAAGGACAACAAGAAGGGTTTCTTCAAATACGTCAGCAGCAAAAAGAAGGCTAAGGAAAATTATTTAGACAAGCTAGCCACCCACAAATCTACAGGCCCAGTTGGTGCTGAAGGAGTTGGAGGATGTGATTTACTGGTCTGTTTTGCACCATCTATCAGTGGTCAGGATCATCCAGAGAGGTCCCAGATGACTGGAGACCTGCTAATGTGACGCTCATCTATAAGAAAGCTCATAAGGAGGACCCAGGAAACTACAGGCTTGTCAGCCTAATCTTGGTGCCAAGAAAGGAGATGGAACAGGACATCCTGAATGCAATCACACAGCATACGTGGGACAGCCAGGGGATCAGGCCCAGTCAGCATGGGTTCATGAAAGGCAAGTCCTGCCTGATCAACCTCATCTCCTTGTGAAATGTGTTCATTTGATTCGCGTCAGTATGGAACAATGCTAGGGCCGCATGATGAAATATAACCTTCTATTTAAGAAAAACAGAGTGATTAGTGTACGTAGTTCTTGTATCATGCAAAGGAATGGTCCAGCAATTTGTGTAAATAGAGGGTTTGAAGACTCTAGTCTGGGAGATAAGAGGACCAAGGAGTTTTTTTAGGAAACTGCTGACTTTTGCATGGGACGCTGCCCAGGCCTCTGATACCCATCAAAGAGATCCACCAAATAGGGAGAAAGGGGAAGTTGAAGGACGACTGAAGGACAAAGCCTGGGAGGAAGACTATGAGCCTTCAGAACAAGAGACCCCCAGAAAGACCACCAGAGACTCATACGCATGCGTCCGGAGAGGGTTTGGATTCCGGGAACTAATTATAATAACCCTGCCTTTTCTAGGAATAGTGATGAATATGTATTAGTCTAGGAGCATAAAAATCAACCACCTGATGTAATAGGTGTGCGTATTGGTGGAGCAGAGACTCTCGGTGCACCCAGCACAGTTTGCTTGCCTCTATTCGCTTAATAAATCACAAAAATCCTATTTGGGACTTAATCATTTAACACATCTTTCTATGACCAGGTAACCCGCCTGATGGATGAGGGAAATGTTGTTGATGTAGTCTTACCTAGACTTCAGCAAAGTCTTTGATATGGTCTTCCACAGTATTCTCCTGGAGACGCCAGCAGCCAGCTTGGACATGTACACTCTTTGCTAGGTTAAAAACTGGCTGGACAACCAGGCCCAGAGATTAATTGTGAAATCCATCTGGCAACCAGTCACTGGTGGTGTTCCCCAGTGGTTGGTGTAGGGGTCCATCCTCTTTAATATCTATTGATGATTTGGATGAGGAAATTGAGGGCACCCTCAGTACATTTGCAGATGACACCAAGTTGGGGGAAGTGTTGATCTACTGGAGGATAGGAAGGCCCTGCAGAGGGACCTGGACATGTTGGATCAAAGGGCAGAGGCCAATGGACTGAGGTTCAACATAGCTAAGTGTGTGATGCTGCACTTTGGCCACAATAACTCCACGCAACACTACAGGCCTGGGGCAGAGTGACTGGAAAGCTGTGCAGAGGAAAAGGACCTGGGGTTGCTGATTAATGCTTGGCTGAACGTGAGCTGGCAGTGTGCCCAAGTGGCCAAGAAGGCCAACAGCATCTTGGCTTGTATCAGAAATAGTGTAACCAGTAGGACTAAGTAGCTTGTTGTCCCCCTGTACTCTTCTCTGATGAGATCTCACCTCTAGTACTGTTTTCAGTTTGAGGCAGAATAGAGGGGAATTATCACCTTCCTTTTCTTGCTGGGGATATGTTGCCTGATGCAGCCCAGGATATAATTAATCTTCTTTGCACTATGAACACAATGCTGACTCATGCATTTTGTGTTTACCAAGACCTCCAGGTCCTTTTCTATGAAGCTGCTATCCATCTGTGTTGACCCCAGTATTTACTGGTGCCTGGGGTTTTTCCTCTGCAGGTGAAGGACTTTGCAAGTCTCCTTGAACTTCATGAGGACCCATTTTTCCATTCTGTTGAAGTCTCTCTGGATGGCAGCACAACCCTTTGGTGTATCTGTCTCTCCTTGTTTTTTGTCACCTGCAGTCTTGCTGAGGGTACGTCATCCAGATCAATAATGAAGGCATTGAACAGGATTGGACTTGGTATTGACACATGGATTACACCATACAATTCAATGATCACAACAGAGACTGCTAATTTTACTTGAGATATTCTAAGGTACTCAAGTCATGCATGTGGAAATGACAAATGTGACCCATGACTCAGGGATATTCTGCCCCTACTGTAGTATTGTCTGAAAGACAGATGAGATAACACTGATTATTTCAAATGATTCTAGACACTAATGTCTGTGCAACTAAGATCCAACTGTGTCTTGAATGTCAGTCTGGATTCAGACCCAGAATATAGATTTGTAATATTAGTCATCCACATTTAAAAGTTATCATTTAAAAGCTACATATTTTATTTTTATTTTTATTTTTATTTTTTTTTAATTACCATTATATTTAATGGAGGCCTAGTTATGGATTCAGTTGCTTAAATATAGGCATTTTTATAATATGGTATGACTTAAGGTGTCCTGTTGGACTCTCAGATACTTGACCAGAAGAGTGAATATCTGCCATAAATCCTGTGACATAAATGCTAGGCTTAAGGACTGTGGTGGTTTTCACCTTGATGGGCAGCTGAACTCCACCACAGCCACTCTCTCATTCCCCCTCCTTAGAAGACCCCATAGGCTGCTGCGGGGAAAATTAACTCCATCCCAGCTAGACCCAGCACTGGCACATATCTCAAAAACTTAGAAAGCTGAAATAGCACTTCTTGTTGTAGTTGTTTGTTTGTTTTTGTTTTGTTTTGTTTGTTTAGGCAATTGAATCCCACTTAATATAATCACAGTGTGTAGTAGGGAGTAGGGTCTTAGACACTTTGCTTGCCTGGGAAAAAAAAAAAAAAAAAAAAAAAAAAAAAAAAAAAAAAAAGGTATTAATTTCTACAGTCTAGAGTTGAATTTGATTCCCCATAAAGTTCATATTCCTCCTTAAAATCTCACTCTTCCAGATCAATATGCATCTCAGGTTTAATCACTAATTCATAATTTCTTTCATAATATCTTTTGCACCAGGTTATTTTATTGTGAAAGGCATAGTTAATGTGTTAATGAAAGTGATTCTATAAAGAGAATTAGCATGAATTAGTTTATGAATTAGACAATGAAGACTTAGGAAGATACTGACAAGAGACAGTAATGATGAGACGAGGAGTTTATACTGGATTCCACACATGGAATCCTTAACTTTATCAAACTAAATATTTAGCAAAACAGTCAATATGTTTAGCTGGGCAAAATACTTATGAAATGTTGAAAAAATGCTGCAGAAGCATTATATCTATAAATTGGCTGAAATATTAAAAATTTAGCTATGCTTCCATTCAGGTGTATGAATCCTTAATGTAAGTGCATGAAATTAAAGATCCTGTTTGCTCAAATCATAAAATCATAGAATAGTTTGGATTGGAAAGGACCCTTAAGGATCATCTAGATCATTAAAGATCATCTAGTTCCAATCCCTGTACGATGGGCAGAGGCACCTTCCACTAGTCACTGCTCAAAGTCCAATCCAACCTGGGCTTAAACACTTCCAGGGATCAGAATCAGAATCACAGCATCACAGAATTAGAGGGGTTGGAAGGGACCTCGAAAGATCATCGGGTCCAATCCACCTACCAAAGCAGGTACCTTAGAGCAGGCTGCCCAGGTAGGCATCCAGACGGGCCTTGATTATCTCCAGAGAAGGAGACTCCACAACCTCCCTGGGCATCCTGTTCCAGTGCTCCCCGTGACAGAGCTGTGGGATAGGGCACCCACAACTTCTCTAGGTCTCACCACACTCATAGTAAAGAGTTTCTTCCTCTTATCTAATCAAATCTACCTTTCCCTTTTTTTTTTTTTTTTTTTTTTTTTTTTTTTTTTTAAATATACAGAATCATAGAATGGTTGATGTTGGAAGGGACCTCTGGAAATCATCCGGTCCAACCTACCTGCTCAATCAGGGTCACCTAAAGAACATTGCATAGGATCATTTCCAGGTGGATTTTGAATATCTCGAGAGAAGGAGACTCCACAGCCTCTCTCAGTGACCTGCTCCAGTGCTCTGTCACCCTAAAAATTAAGAAGTGTTTTTTTCATATTCAGCTGGAACTTCCTGTGTTTCACCAGTTTCCAGTTTGCACCAGTTGCCTTTTGTCTTGTCATTGGGCACCACTGAAAAGTCTTGATACCCTCCCTTAAGATATTTATATAAGTTGATAAGATCCCCTCTCATCTTTTTCTTCTCCAGGATAAGCAGGACCAGCTTTTTCAGCCTCTCCTCATATGGCAGAAGCTCCAGGCCCCTAACTATTTTTGTAGCCCTCCAATAGATTCTCCTCAGTAGTTCTATGTCCCAATTGTACAGGAGAGCCCAGAAATGGGCACATTACTCCAAATGTCACCTCAACAGGGCTGAGTAGAGGGGGAGGACAACCATTTTTGACCAGCCAGCACCTCTCTCCCTAATGCACCTCATATACTATTAGTCCTGCACTTGGGGCACAACAACCCCAGGCAGTGCTACAGGCTGGGAGATGAGTGGTTAGAAAGCTGTCTTGCAGAGAAGGACCTGGGAGTTTTGGTTGATAGTTGGCTGAATATGAGCCAGCAGTGTGCTCAGGTGGCCAAGAAGGCCAACAGCATTCTGGTTTGTATAAGAAACAGTGTGGCCAGCAGGTCCAGGGAAGTGATTGTCCCCCTGTACTCGGCTCTGGTGAGGCCGCACCTCGAGTACTGTGTTCAGTTTTGGGCCCCTCGCTACAAGAAGGACATGGAGGTGCTCAAGAGAAGGGCAACAAAGCTGGTGAGGGGTCTGGAGAACAAGTCTTATGAGGAGCGGCTGAGGGAGCTGGGACTGTTTAGTCTGCAGAAGAGGAGGCTCAGGGGTGACCTTATCGCTCCCTACAGGTACCTGAAAGGAGGCTGTAGTGAGGTGGGGGTTGGTCTATTCTCCCACGTGCCTGGTACAGGACGAGGGGGAATGGGCTAAAGTTGCGCCAGGAGAGGTTTAGGTTGGATATTAGGAAGAACTTCTTTACTGAAAGGGTTGTTAGGTATTGGAATAGGCTGCCCAGGGAAGTGGTGGAGTCACCATCCCTGGAGGTCTTTAAAAGACGTTTAGATGTAGAGCTTAGGGATATGGTTTAGTGGAGGACTTGTTAGTATTATGTCAGCAGTTGGACTCTGTGATCTTGGAGGTCTCTTCCAACCTAGATGATTTTGTGATTCTGTGATTCTGTGATTATTGGCCACAAAGGCCCATTGTCAGCTCATGGTTAACTTGCTGTCCACCAGTACACCAAGGTCCTTGTCTGCAGTGATTCTTTCAAGCAGGAAATCTCCAAACCTGTATTGGTGTATGAGTAAACCCACACTTCTTGAGTTTACATATGAAGATGTTATGGGAGACAGATTATCAGATTGGTTAATCATGGTTTCCCCTTGGTGAATCCATGCTGACTATTCATGATCACCTTCTTATCCTCCGCATGCTTGGAGATGACCTCCAGGATAAGCTTCTTCATCAGCTTTGTGGGGATGGAGGTGAGACTGACTGGCCTGTCATTGCCTGGGTCCTCCTTCTTGATCTTTTCAAAGACTGGGGTAACATGAGCTTTCTTCCAGTCTTCAGGCACCTCTCCTGTTTTCCTTGACCTTTCAAAGTTGAGGGAGATTATCCTATCAATAACGTCTTTCAGTTCCCTCAGCACTCATGGTTGTATTCCATCAAGATCCATGGGTGTCAGGTTTGCCAAAGTGATCTCTAACCCAGTCCTCCACGACCAAGGGGAAATTTTCCTTTCTCCGTACTTTCTCTCTTGTCTCAAAGGTCTGGAATTCCTGACATCTGGCCTTAGCAGTAAAGACTGAAGCAAATAAAGCATTCTACCTTCTCTGTAGAATTCTTCTCTGTATCTTTCTTCCCAGGGCACCCACCTCATTCAGCAGAAGGCCAACTTTTTCCCTGGTCTTTCTTTTACTTCTGATGTATTTGAAGAAGCCCTTCTTGATGTCCTTGACATTCATTGCCAGATTTAATTCCCAATGGACCTTAGCTTTCTTTGTCACATTCCAGCATGCTCTGATAACATTCCTATATTCCTCCCAAGTGGTCTGTCTCTTTTTCTACATTCTGTAAGCTTCCTTCCTCTTCTATTTGAATTTTTCCAGGAGCTTCTTCCTCATCTATAAAGGTCTGCTGTCCTCTTTGTCTGATTTCTTACCCATAGATATGCACTGATCTTGATCTTGGAGGAAGTGATGCTTGAATATTAACCAGCTTTTTTTGACCCGCATTTCTTCTAGGGTCCTAACCCTTGGGATTCCTCCAAGTAGGCCCTTGAAGAAACCACAGTTTGCTCTCCTGAAGTCCAGTGTTGCAATCCTACATATTGTCCTGCTTCCTCCATGCAGGATCCTGAACTCTACCAGCTCAAGGCCACTGCAGTCAAGGCTGCCCTCAGCCTTCACATCTCCAACTGGTCTTTCTTCGTTAGTACAAGGTCTAGCAGAACAGCTCTCATTTTTAGCTCCACCACCACTTGTATCAAAAAGTTATCATCAGTGCTCTGCAGGAATCTTCTGGACTGTTTATGCCTAGCTGTGTTGTCTTTCCACCAGATATCAGGGTTCTTGAAGAACCCCATGGGAAACAGGGTCTCTGATTATGAGGCTGCTTACAGCTCTCTGTAGAATGCCTCATTGACTTCTTCTTCCCAATGAGGTGGCCCAGAGTAAACACCCACAACTGTGTCACAAATATTAGCCTGCTGTTTAATCCTTACCTATAAGCTCATGACTTGCTCTTCATCCACCCCAGGGCACAGGGAGAGGGAAAAACAATCAATTAATAATAATAATAAACAACAACAACAAAAACAAACAAACAAAAAAAAAAAACCTTGTGGCTTAAGATAAGGGCAGGGAGATCACTCACCACTTACTTTCATGGGCAAAACAGACTCTGCATAGGGAAGATTAATTTATTTTCAATTTATAGTAGTATACAGTAATGAGAACTAAAAGCAAACTAAAACCACCCTCTCCTCATCCATGCCTTCCCCTGAGCAGTTCAGAGGGATGGAGAATAGGGTTGTGATCAGTCCATAATACTTTGTCTCTTTTGTTCCTTCATCCTCACTCTCTTCCTTTACCCCACTGTGGTGTTCCATCTCATAGGATACATTCCTTCAGGAATTGACCCAGCATGGGCTTCTTAAGGGCTGCAGTTCCTCAAGAACTGTTCCAGCATGGGTCCATATCATGTGATGCAGTCTACAAAGGTAGTCTACTTCCTGGGTTGCAGCTCCTGCTGGACCTGCAGCTCCACCATGGGCTGCAGTTCCACCCAGGAAACAGTTCCACAGTGGGCTCCTCCATGGGCTGTAGCATGGATATCTGCTCTGGCATGGTACACAATGGGCTATAGGGGAACAGCCTGCTCCACCGTGGTCCTCTCCATGGGCTTCAGGAGAACTCCTGCTTGCCTGGAACAGGTGCCTGGAACACCTCCTCCCTCTCCTTCTTCACTGAGCTTAGTGTATGCAGGGTTATTCTTCTCAATATTTTCTCACTCCTCTCTCCAAGCTGTTGTTGCACATTTTTTTTTTTTTTTTCCATTCTTAAATATGTTAAACATCATAAAGACACGAACTAGCATCACTCATTGGCTGAGCTTTTGCCACACATGGGTCCCTTAGAAGCTGACTGCAACTGGCTCTTATCTAACTTGGGGCAACTTCTAGACTTTTGTCATAGAAGTCACCCCTGAAGCTCCCCTGGTACTAAAACCTTAACACATTAATCTGATACAATATGCAATACTTTGAGTTTGGTTTTCAGCCCACTTTGAATTCTGAGTTACTAAATTTTCACATTCTGAGTTATCTTGTTTTTGCTGTTTAACAAACATAGACAGTGTCCCACAAGATAGACTCAAGTTTACAACCAAATCCCATATAAATACTTTTTAAAATTGTCAGAGGTAGAAAACAATGAGACACTATCTGGATGAATGACAGGGTTTCACCACTTGTTTCTTTGTACTTGAAGATCTTTTATCCTCTAGCCACAACCCTAGTAGGGGTATCTTAAATGACATGATTTGCTCATGGCAACTAGCCATTGCCCAAGAGTGATGCTTGACTGTATGCAGGAACTACACCTTTGAGGCAACAAATTTTACAGTTATCCTACCGGATAAAGTGTTTTTACCTATCAAAGTTATAGAGGGAAAATCAGAGTAAAGTGCTGATGATTTTGTTATTGAGTACCTAGAACTGGAAATTCAGATGAAAAAATAAAAGAAATTCCACATGGTGCATAAAACTCTGTTGATGGTACCACTGCTGATGGTGCTGAGAGCCTCCATTTGCTTTGCAATATCTGACTCTCCCAAGCTATTAGTTCACTGTAAATGAACTGGTGTCTAGCTCCACAACAATGTCTTTCAGAACACTTATTTCTTTGTGAGAAAGAAATAAAAGCTTAAGAGCTTGGGTTGGAAGGGACATTAAAGATCATCTAAATGCCTCCCTCCCCCTCCCACCCAACACACAGACATCATAGGCACTAGATCAGGCTGGCCAAGACCATATCCTGCCTGGACTTGACCACCTTCAGGGATGGGGCACCCACAAACTCTCTGGGAAACCTTCCAGTTCCTCACCACCCTCTGAGTAAAGAATTTCTTCCTAACATCCAATCTATATCTCCCTTCTTTCAGTTTAAAACCATTCCCCCTTGTCCTATCATTATCTACATGAATAAAGAGTCCTTCTCCACCCTTTTTATAAGAATCCTTTAAGTACTGAAAGGCCACAATGGGGTCTCCACAGAGTCTTCTCTTCTCTAGGTTGAACATCCCCAGCTGTCTCAGACTTTCTTTGTAGGAGAGGAGTTACAGCCCTCTCATAATTTTTTGTAGCCTTACTCTGGACTTCCTCTAACAGGTCCACATTTTTGTTGTGCTGGGGTCCCCAGACCTGGGTGCAGTATTCCAGGTGGGGCCTCATGAGAGCAGAGTAGAGGGGGGACAATCAACTCCCTCAACCTGCTGGTCACACCTCTTTTGATGCAGCCCAGGATGTAGTTGGCTTTCTGGGCTGCAAGTGTGCACTGCCAGCTCATGTTGAGTCTTTTGTCCACCAGAACCCCCAAGTCCTTCTCTGCAGGGATACTCTCAATAAGTTTTTCTCCCAGCCTGTACTGTCTGGGATTGCCCCTACTCAGATACAGCACCTTGCACTTGGGCTTGTTGAACCTCATGCAGTTCACATAGGCCCACTTCTCCAGCCTGTCCTGGTCCCTTTGAATGGCTTCCCTTCCTTTTGTTGTATCAACTGCACCATTCAGCTTGGTGTCATCTGAAAAATTCCTGAGGGTGAACTCAATCCCACCATCTATGTCATTGATGAAGGTATTGAAAAGTAGTAATCCTAAAACAGAACACTACGGAATACCACTTGTCACCGGCCTCCAAATGCACATAGAACCACTGAGCACTACTCTCTGGGTGAAGCCACTGAGCCAATTCCTTATCACTGAATGGTCCACCCTATCTTTCGAATTTAGAAATTAGGATATCATGTGGGACTTTGTCAAAGGCCTTATAAAGTCCAGGTAGATTATATCAGTCAGTCTTCCTTTGTCAATTGATGCAGTGGCTCCATCATAGAAGGCCATGATATTGGACAGGCATGATTTACCCTTGGTAAAGCCATGCTGGCTGTCTCAGATCACCTCCTTGTCCTGCATGGGCCTTAACATTGTCTCCAGGAGGATTCATTCCATGATCTTGCCAGGCACAGAGGTGAGGCTCACCAGTCTGCAGTTCCCCAGGCCTTCCTTTCTGCCCTGTTTAAAAATGGGAGTGATGTTTCCTTTTTTCCAGTCACCAGGGACTTTACCTGACTGCCACGATTTTTCAGATATGATGGAGAGTGGATTGGCGACTACATTAGCCAATTCATTCATGTCCCTGGGATGCATGTCATCAGGGCCCATGGACTTGTAGCTATTAAGTTGTATCAGGAGGTCACAAACATATTCTTCACTTAAAGTAGGAGGGCCTCCACTCCCCTGCCCCTGCCTAGAGGTTTGGGGACACAAGAGATGTGGGAAGCCTGACTACTAGTGAAGACGGAGGCAAAGAAGTTAAGTACCTTTGCTTTCTCAATTACCTGTTCTCCATCTTCATTTGTCAGAGGCACTACACTCTCCCTAGTTTTAATTTTGAGGCCAATGCACCTGTAGAACTCCTTCTTGTTATTCTTTGCTTCCTTTGTCAAGTTTAGATCCTTCTGTGCCTTGGTTTTCCTGATCCCATCCCTTTCACATCAGGACATTTCTGTACACTTCCCAGGGCACATGGCACTGTTTCTACCATCTGTGCATTTCCTTCTTTTGCCTAAGTTTGACCAGCAGATCCTTATTGTGTTCGGTCTGTCTGGGATGGAGTCACCTTTCCCTGCAGCAGTCCACACAGTGCTGTGCTCTGCACTCATAGCTGGAACAGCACTGGTATCACTCCAGTGTTGTGTCTATTGCTGCATAGTGCTGGCACAGCATTAGGACTCCTTCCAAACCCGCAAGAGCCAGGCAGGCTGGAGATGGGCAAGTGATAGGAGGCATCACCAGGGCAGCTGACCTAAACCTACCAAAGGGATATTCCATAACACCTGATATCACACTCAGCAATAAAAAGGAGGCTCTCGTGGGGAAGGGGGTGGTCCTCCTGAGCCACCGGTAGGCATTTTGAGGCCCTACTTCCCGGGACGTGGCCAAACATCTCTCGTTGATGGGAAGTAGGGAATAACTTTTTTCCATTCTCTCCGTGCTTCCTCATGGCCTTGTTGTTTCTTTTGTTTCTTTTTCTCCCCATTCCCTTTCCCTTTAATTAAATCATTCTCATCTCAAACCTCTAGCTCTTTGTGTTGCCTTTTCTCCCCCTTCCTCTTTGAGAAGGGGAGGAGTTAGAGAGCGATTGTGGTGGAACTCAGCTACCCACTCGAGTAAAACCTCCACACTTATTCAACCAAGATGGTTTCCTACCTTCCCTGCTTGATTTATTGCATATGGGAATAGAGAGCTCTTGCACTCAAAGGAAAATATTCCAGAGCTGGAAAGTGTTGCCAGCTCTGATCAGATCCTCTGTCCCTAAGGACCGTGTCCCATGGGATCTCCTCCACTAATTCTATGAACAGGATTTAAACTCTTCTGAAGTTCAGGGTCCTGACTTTGCTCTTAGCCAGGTCCATGTCCCTTGAGATCACAAACTCAACCAGGGTGTGGTCACTGCAACATAGATTTCCTCCATTTTTAACCTCTTTAATGATCTCTTCTGCACTGGAGACCACCAGACCCAATAACACCAGTAACACTTCTTTTCCGGTTGGTTTGTCTAATTCCCTCATGAGGAAGCTGTCCTCAGTGGACTCTAGGACTCTCCTGGATTGCTTATTGCCTGCCATGTGGTTTTCCCAACAAACATCTGGGTGGTTGAAATCACCCAGGAGGATGAGAGCATGTGAGTGCAGTGCTTCCTATATATGGAGCAAGAAGGCCCCATCCACAAGCTTCCCTTGATCAGGTGTCTTGTAGTAGACCCCAACCACAAGATGTCCTTTGTTGGTCCTTAAATTTTACCCACAGGCACTCAAGTGACTTTTGGTTGTTTCTTAAAAATAATAAATACAAATAAAATCATTAAAAAGATAATTAAACAAAAATAATTATGAACTTTAAATGTAGGAAACAATGAACAGTTTCCAGCACAATTGAGTTGATCTTATAATCAACAAATGTCTTATTTCTACTCTGAGTGTCAGTTTATGCATCTTTAATGACTTACATTTACAGCAGTATCTGTTAAACTGAAGAGACCTATATTATGAAAAATTTGATTCTTTTTTTTTTTTTTTCTAATTGTAGAATACGCTATAATCTCACCCCCCCGGCCCCCCCCCCCCTTTTTTTTTTTTTTTTTCTTCTTTGATGATCTAAATATTTATTTTCTGGTCCTTTCTTCTGGACCATTGAGAGAGGTCTTTCATCTTCCCCTCAAAAACAAAACAAAACAAAAAATTCTTCAGAGCTATGCATTGATACTTTAGAAAAGATTCCTCAAACATTGAAAAAAGAGGCAATATGATCTTTGTCCATTTATGCATTGCTTTTGTATTTAGTTTCTGTTTCAATCACATCTCACAATAGCAGTATAAGCTCAGACAACTAAAAGCTGGGATCTCAAGAGCTTTTTCATAACCATTCTTCTTACATGAATGATATTACATTAGTTCACAGAATCACAGAATCACAGAATTTCTAGGTTGGAAGAGACCTCAAGATCATCGAGTCCAACCTCTAACCTAACACTAACAGTCCCCACTAAACCATATCCCTAAGCTCTACATCTAAACGTCTTTTGAAGACTTCCAGGGATGGTGACTCCACCACCTCCCTGGGCAGCCTGTTCCAATGCCTCACAACCCTTTCAGTAAAGAAGCTCTTCCTAACATCTGACCTAAAACTCCCCTGGCGCAACTTTAGCCCATTCCCCCTCGTCCTGTCACCAGGCACGTGGCAGAACAGGCCAACCCCCACCTCTCTACAGCCTCCTTTAAGGTATCTGTAGAGAGCGATAAGGTCGCCCCTGAGCCTCCTCTTCTCCAGGCTGAATAAGCCCAGCTCCTTCAGCCGCTCCTCGTAGGACTTGTTCTCCAGGCCCCTCACCAGCTTCGTCGCCCTTCTTTGGACCCGCTCAAGCACCTCGATGTCCTTCTTGTAGCAAGGGGCCCAAAACTGAACACAGTACTCGAGGTGCGGCCTCACCAGAGCCGAGTACAGGGGGACGATCACCTCCCTAGCCCTGCTGGTCACACTATTTCTGATACAAGCCAGGATGCCGTTGGCCTTCTTGGCCACCTGAGCACACTGCTGGCTCATATTCAGCCGACTGTCCACTATCACTCCCAGGTCCTTCTCCGCCTGGCAGCTCTCCAACCACTCATCTCCCAGCCTGTAGCTCTGCTTGGGATTATTACGCCCCAGGTGCAGGACCCGGCACTTGGCCTTGTTAAACTTCATGCAGTTGACCCCAGCCCATCGGTGCAGCCTATCCAGATCCTCCTGCAGAGCCTTCCTACCCTCGAGCAGATCGACACTCGCACCTAACTTGGTGTCATCTGCAAACTTACTGAGGGTGCACTCAATGCCCTCGTCCAGATCATTGATGAAGATGTTAAAGAGGACCGGCCCCAGCACCGAGCCCTGGGGGACGCCGCTAGCCTGGGGGACGCCGGGAGTTGCATCCAAATATATGACCTCTTTTTACATTAATTTAAAAAAGTAAAAATAGATGATGAGATGCAGACGTGTATAGGGGGGGAATTAGAACATTTTTGTGTGTGTGTGTCTGTGTGTGTATCACTCCAGAAAAAATTATGAGGATGTAATAGTCTAGATAACAATTAAGCAAATTAGTTGTGGGAAACTCTGTATCCATGATCATTTCAAAGCCTATTTTTCCTACAATTTCTCAAAGGGAAGCCATAATAATAACTTCTCTTAAATGATTCTTAATCACTTCACAACCACTTTCACATAGATCTATTTATATACATAAATGCAATTAATAATATAGACTATCTTTTAATAAAATTTTCCTTTTAATTTTAATTAATTAAAAGTCAAGGAAACATATTTAAAGCACAATTCAGATAAAGAAAAGCATATACTCAAGAATACTTTAGAGTAGGATTTCCTATGCATCACAATACTTTTTACTGTGTGTATCTGGGGAGAAAAAATATTCTACATTAGTTGGTAAACATATGGAGTTGATTAAATAAGAAATCTAGTATGTTTCATATGTATTCTTCCTTTCTGAAACCTTATATAAATCATTTTGAAGCAAACAAGCTCAGTAATTAAAGTCACTCCTCAAATGTACTCTTTAAGTGAAAATTATTCTCTTTGTAACTACTTGCATTTGGCAACTCACTGAATGTCATTAATTTGTTAATATATTTGTCTTGAAATACAACTTGTTGAGTAAGTAAGAGTATCTTATAAGTGTATATTTTGGCATTATCTTTTATCTGCTACCAGTAACTCTTAAGCAATTTTAGTTTTGCTGATCTTTTCTGAATTCTAAAAAAAAAATAGCCTTCTCAAATATTTGATCCATCAAGTTATTGTTATCTATGTCACTAAGGATAAAATATTTTGCTCTAAGTGAAAAACAGGAAGAGTTTTTGCAGCTAATTTCAATGATGCCTACACAAAAGCAGAATTCTAGTTGGAAACTTTTAACATATGCATCTATTTTTCAGTCAAAAACAACAGTTCAATGGAAACATAAGCTTCTGTAAGGAAAATAATAATAATAATAATAATAAAAATAAAACAGAGGATGTCCATTTTAAGATATTGAAAAAAAAAAAAAATGGAGAGGGTGTTGATAATTAAAGGTTGATAATGCATTCTGCTACTTCAAAAATGAATTCTGAAAAGAACTGCTGCAAGGAAAGATTATGAATTTATCATTCCTTTGTGTGTACTCAACTATGAACAGTTCTTATGATATATATTCCTTCAATAGCATTTATTTCCTTCACATATACAAGAACAGATCTGTGGATCTCTGGCATCCCCAGTGAGCATCTGTGCTCTAAAGCAACTCTAATGAGCTGTCTACCAAATCAGTAAATCTGATTGTTCATGCAAAAATTGATTGTTCATGCAAATTGATCAAGATAAGGAAGTTACTTCTATTTTTGCTTTATGAATGACAGCAGATATAAAAGGATAGTACTAAATACAACATTCAAGAAACTAGGGTACAAACTAACCACTAATGAGATTGAAAACAACATAAAATACAATATGATCTTTCTCTGTCGAAGGTGGTGAGGACTTGCAGAGAGATCTAGACAAATTAGAGAGCTGGGCAATCACCAACAACATGGAGTTTAACAAGAGCAAGTGATGGATTCTACACCTGAGAAGGGGCAACCCTGTTTATACATACAGACTGGGGGATGAGAAGCTGGAGATCAGCCCTGCAAAAAGGGATCAGAGGGTTTTAACTGACAGCAAGCTGAACATGAGCCAGCAGTGTGCCTTGGCAGCCAGGAGGGCAGATGGTATCCTGGGGTGCATCAAGCACAGAAATGGTAGCTGGTCAAGGGAAGTGATTGTCCCACTCTACTCTTTGCTGGTGTGGTCTTACCATGAGTACTGCGTGCAGGTTTGGGCACCATAATATAAGAAAGATATAATACTGTTAGAGAGTGTCCAAAGGATATCTATGAGATGGTGAAGGGTCAGGAGGGGGAGACATATGAGGAGCAGATGAAGTCACTTGGATTGTTCAGCCTGGAAAGGAGGAGACAGAGGGAACTGGAAGCCATTGTGTTGCAGGCAAACTATGACTTGGTTGTCATGAATGAAATGTGGTGGGACCCACATTTCATTGATGTACCCCCAGGAGGGCTGCAATGAGTTTTTATAAGCTCTTCAGAAGCAACAGGTAACAAAGGAGGGGCAGTTCTTGGGGGCAGTATAGGGGGCATGGCTCCCTTTATTAGAGAGCATTTCATTGTTGTTGAGCTCAGGGTTGGAATGATAAAGTGAGGTCCCTATGGATAAGGATCAGGGGGAAGGCCAACAAGGAGGGCATCCTGGTGGGTGTCTACTATAGACCTCCAAACAAGGATGAAGAGATGGATGAGGCATTCTACAAGAGTTGGCAGACGTCACACAGTTTCCAGTGTTTGTTCTCATGGGGTACTTTAACTTCCTGGACATATGCAGCATATACAAAACAGACCTGAGGAAGCAGTCTAGAAGGTTCCTGGAGTGTGTGGACTCCAGGAGTTTCTATGGTGAAGTCAGGAGGGGGGCATTAACACTGCTACTTTGGACTTCCGTAGGGTGGACTTTAAAATGTTCAGGACACTGGTAGGGAGGGTCCCCTGCGAGTCAGTCCTGAAGGGCAGAGGGGTTCAGGAAGGCTGGACACTCCCCAGAAAGGAAGTCTTAAAGGTGCAGGAGCAGGTTTCCCCTGTGTGCCGTAAGATGAGACAGTGGGGAAGATTGGCATGGCAGAACACTGAACTTTTGCTGAGTGTCTGGGAGAAAAAAGAGAGTTTATGTCCTGTAAAAGAAGGGACAGACAACTCAGGGAGAGTACAAAGAAGTTGCCAGCATATGCAAAGAAAAAAACAGGAAGGCCAAAGCCTAGCATGAGCTCAACCTGGCCACTATGTTTAAGGGAAATGCTCTTACAAATATATTAAAAGTAAAAGGAGGGCCAAGGAGAATCTCTGTCCTTTACTGGACGAAGGGAGGAACATGACTACTGAGGATCAGGAAAAGAGTGAGGTTCTTAATACATTCTTTATATCTGTATTTACTAGCCAAACCACTTATCCTCTGAGTACTCAGCCTCCTCACCTGGAAGTCTGGGACAAGGAGCAGAAGAATTCCCCCACAGTTCAGGTGGAAACAGTTAAAGACCTGCTGCTCCACCTGGACTGTCACAAGTCCATGGGGCCAGATGGGATCCACTCAGGGGTGCTGGAGGAGTTGGCAGATGTGATTGGTGGACCAAGTTCCATCATCTGTCAGTGGTCAAGGTCATCCAGAGAGGTTCCAGATGACTAGACTGGCTAATGTGATGCCCATTTATAACAAGGGTCAAAAGGAGGACCCAAGAAACTACAGGCCTGTCAGCCTGATCTCGGTGCCAAGAAACGAGATAGAACAGGTCATCCTGAATGCAATCACACAGCATATATGAGACAGCCAGGGGATCAGGCCCAGTCAGCATGGGTTCATGAAAGGCAAGTTCTGCCTGATCAACCTCATCTCCTTCTATGACTGGGTGACATGCCTTGTGGATGAGGGAAATGCTGTTGATGAAGTCTACCTAGACTTCACCAAAACCTTTGACACAGTCTCCCACATTATTCTGGAGAAGCCGGCAGCCCATGTCTTGGACATGTACACTCTTTGCTGGCTAAATAACTAGCTGGACGACCATGCCCAGAGAGTAGCAATGAAAGAAGTGAAATCTGTCTGGCAACTGGTCACTGGTGGTGTTCCACAGGGGTCAGTGCTGGGGCCCATCCTCTTTAATATCTGTCGATGATTTGGACAAGGGAATTGAGTGCACCCTCAGTAAATTTGCAGATGACACTAAGCAGGGGGGAAGTGATCTACTGGAGGGTAAGAAGGCCCTGCAGAAGGACCTAGACATGTTTGATCAATTGGCAGAGGCCAATGAAATGAGGTTCAACTTGGCTAAGTGCCAGGTCCTTCACTTTGGTCACAACAAACTCATGCGATGATACAGGTTGGGGTACAGTGGCTGGAAAGCTGTGCAGAGGAAAAGGACCTGGGTGTTCTGATTGATGCTTTCCTGAACATGAGCCAGAAGTATGCCCAGGTAGCCAAGAAGGCCAAGAGCATCTTGGCTTGTATCAGAAATAGTGTAATCATCAGGACTAGTGAGGTGATTGTCCCCCTGTACTCTTCTCTGGTGAGGATGCACCTTGAGTACTGTGTTCAGTTTTGGGCCACTCACTACAAGAAAGATATCGAGTCCCTGGAATCTGTCCAGAGAAGGGCTATGAAGCCGGTGAAGGGCCTGTAACACAAGTCTTATGAGGAGTGACTGATGGAACTGGGGTTGTTTAGTCTGGAGTAGAGGAGGCTCGAGGGAGACGTTATTACTCTCTACAGCTCCCTGAAAGAAAGTTGTGGGGAGCTGGGGGCTGGCCTCTTCTCCCAGATAACTAGTGAAAGGACTAGAGGGGATGGTCTCAAGATGCATCAGGGAAGGCTTAGGTTGAAAATTGGAAGACATTTCTTAGGAAGAGTAATCAGGCATTGGAACGGGTTTGGCCAAGGAAGTGGTGGAGTCACCATCTCTGGGGGTTTTTAAGGAAAGTTTGAATGTGGTGCTTAGGGACATTGTTTAATGGGTGATATTGGTGGTAGGCAGATGGTTGTACCAGGTGGTCTTGGAAGTCTTTTTCTACCTTAATGATTCTATGATTCTAACTCAACATTGCTTTAATATACCAGTTTCAGTATCTGAATATCTATGAGGTTTTCTCATCTACTGTTACTGTCTTTCAAACTATGATTGTGACAGAAATTTTGGCCCTCTTTTGAATGCATGAAACTTCTATTCTTTTAGAAATAAACTTTCAGAAAATACAATATGAGTAAAGTTCTTTGTCTCCAAATCAAAAATAACAGTTTTATTTTATAGGAATTAATTCATTCCTGCATTAAATATATTTAAATTTATAATTGCAATAGGTGGAAGTAAAATACATTATTATTTTTATTTTTATTTTTTTGCCATAATGTATACTGTGTAAATAGTTGGTCTTTGGATTTTTTTTCCTGCCCCCCCTCCCCACTCCATGAACTAAACAGAGAGAAAAATCTCCCTCCCTGTTTTCTGAAAGTAGAAGGGGAATTCAACAAGAAACACATTCTATACAGGTAAGTAAGAAAGCAATTTAAGAAAGCTTCTGAAAATAATTTTAAATGATGCCTCATATATTACTTCTAATGTGTTTCACAGAAGAAGAAAAAAAAAAAAAAGCTGCACTGATTGGAAATAGATTTTCCAATGCCTCATAAATCCAGTTTTATTTTAGTTAGTTATTTTAGTACCTTTTATTGTTATATATAACAATTACTTATATTTTGAATTTGTATATGTAAAAACAGTTTGGAAGTAGATTTTCCAATGCCTCATAAATCTGAAGTCATTGAGTTAGTTATTTTAGTAACTTTTATTGTTATGTGTAACATCTATTTATATTTTCAATTTTTATATGTAAAAATGTTGCTTTACTTTTGTTTTCATTTTTTGACCCTGCTCAGAGTCTGCAAATTTGTCTTAGTCATCCAGCTGTTTCTTGGGAGGTCACTTTTCCTTGTTTCCTTTCTAATGTGAAGAGCAAGATTTCTGATACAGAGGGAGAATGAAAGAGAAAAAAAAAAAAAAAAAAAGAGAGAGAGAGAG
>NC_048893.1:166877305-166889164 GCF_011077185.1 Oxyura jamaicensis
AAAACTTGATAGAAATGATAAGAGAGGGGTATGACATAAACTAAATGAATCTATTTTTTATCTGTTTTGTTACGGTTGAAGAGTTTCATCCAAAACTCATAAATAGGCTTTATGCCTCCTGTCTGCAACAATGAGTAAAGACTGGAATATAACACAAAATATATATGTAAACTGTGTATATGTCTTTTCTGAAACAAATGGTTATGGCTACAGTTTATTTATCAAATGGAGTATCATTCTGGTGCCATGCAATTAGTACACTTGCTCAGAGAGCATTTGAGATGTATTGCTAATTAATTGTTAATAACCTGATGGGAACATAACCAAGACAGACACTAAATTGCAAAGCTGGTTATCAGGAGATGTAGAGAACATGATTTAAAGGTTTTAATCAGAATTCTGCATACAGCTTTTTTCCTCTCTGTGCAACATGTAAGTATATCATAATATACTGAGAAAATTGTGTCCCTAATGGGAATTCTGTCTGAAAAGGTTTGTGCTACAAATATTGTAAAGCTCAGTACACTTACGATTATGCTTAGTAACCAAGAGAGAAAGTTATTTATAGAGATTATTAACAACAAACTTGAAATAGAAATCAGTCACAGTCAGAAAGTCTGTCAGAAATACACTGATTAGTGAGATCACTATACTCTGTAAGGAGGAATAGTGAATTAATGAAGATAAAGACAAAGAATCATAATAATTTTGAAATCATGTACAACCATTATACTTGAATTTAAGAATATTTTCATGATAAAGGAATATTTATTCTCCTGCATTTTAAGTTATTGCTAACCCTCACCCTCAATTGTTTGGTGTTGAAAGGTATTGTCATAAATCAAATGCCTTTAATAGAAGAATTGAGTATCTATAAAGTGCAACAAATATCCAGGACTAGAAATAGATTGTTGCCTATCTGCAGAAATTATTTCCAGGCAATAAAGTGATTATAGCCCTTTGAAAATGTTGATTTTAGTAAATGAAAGCACCAATTCTAGAGAGGTTAGGAAATAATAGAACTAGTTGGAGGCAGTTGGGATTTTTGTTCTGGTTCTGCTCTGTAAAATAGCAAACAGGGAAAGAATGAGATAAAAAAAAAAAAAAAAAAAAAAAAAAAAGGAAAGGCGAAAGGTACCAGAGGCTCCTGGATGGTTGCCCAACCCTTAGATACAGAGTTCCATCATCTCAAGCATCTACTGGGGATCAGATGTTCATGTTAGATGTCTTCCCCAATCAGGCACTTTTGTCTTCACTACTTAGTGCTTTTCTAACTTAGTTGATTAGATGAAGATGACTTCACTGATCCCATCATTCCATCAAAATCACTCTTTGATTTTATCCATATCTAAAACCCACTTCCTAAGTTGTTCCTGTGGTTCTTATTACCCATTGGTCTCCCTCCACAATCATGTAGAAGTAAAGTTGTTAATGGTTCATTTATACTTATTTCCTCTCTTCCACCTCCCCATGCACATACTGAAACTATCAATGTAGTGCAGATATAGTTGATGTAGTTGAGAAGTCACTGTCAGTGCATTGAGATAGGTTTCACCATAAGAAGTGTCTGTGTTTGTCTTGTTTTTCCAAAGCATACCACAATGCTCTACTGGGGTAGAAGTGGACAGCTATACTCTCTGGATGTCTATCTGCTTCTGTCAACAGAAAATTCATTATGTGAATCTGTCAATTCAGATAAAAGTCTGAGATTCAACAAGATAAAAATAATTTATTGTGTGCAATCTTAAATCAAACGTAAAATCCAAGGAAACAAGGTACTGTGTATCATCCAAGTTTTGTTAAATGCTCCTGAGTTGCTTCAGTATTCTTCTACTTGGCCCTGTGGGAGTGTGCCTGCTACCCTCCTTATCTTGGGAATGCTGTCCAGTTTTCCCACATCTTATGATATAGCAATACTGCACTTCACTTTAGTCTGTGTTTGTATCTTCTCTGTTGTGTTGAATCTAATTTAGGTTATCTGTGATATTTTCTTTAAAGCCAGTTTTCATTTTTTCTTTCAACCCCTGTGTTAGGTATTTCACTTTGGTCATCTGGATCTTGTAGGTTTAGTTTTTTTTAGAAATATTTATATTTAGAAATAATTTATATAAATGAGAATGGTCACTGAAATCTAAAAACTGATTTAATGCTGGAGTATAACAAAGTTCTGAGAAGAAATTTCTATCCCCAGAAGCTATTTTCTCAACCCCATTAGCTATTTGCTAAAATACCCCAAAGGACATTAAATAGTCACAACTCATTTATTCCAGACTAATCCAGAGACATCAATGGCTAGATTTACAGTAACTGGAGTTAAAGCACTAAATAGTAGTAATAATTGCAGAATCATATCTGGAAATCTTTTGGAAATAATAATACTAAAAAATAAAAAAAAAAAAAAAAAGGTACTGAAAAGGTACTGTGACTCTACTTAGACTTAAAAAAATAGACAAGAAAAAAAAAAAAGATATTTTCATTCTCTGATATAAAAATGATTTATTTATAGTAAGAAATGACATTCCGTATTCAGTATCTAGACAAATTAAGTCTTCAGATACTTGATATCTATAACAGGAACAAAAAGGAAATCTAGATTTTTATTTTTGGAGTGAATGTCACAAATTAGAACAGAGTCATGGGAGATATGCAGTTAAGTAAACATCCGGTCTCCCTCCAAAACATGGGGAGGAGAGAAAATAATTATATCTTCAATGTACATGGGTTATTTGAGCAAATCATCTCTGATTCAAAGACTAGATTCAAAGTTAATTTAAAAAGATAAAGACAGATTTTCTACTTGAAATAAGAATGTCCTTTAGAAATTACAAAAGTGTTTACTTCAAATAACAAAATAATTTGAAAATATATATATATTTATAACTATTAATTATAATTGTCAGAAAGTATTCCATCACTTGCACTGGGGTAAGTTCTATCCTTTTTCTTTTTCCATTGGACAATATCAACATCAGAGGGACAGTCTGAAAAAGACTAAATAAATTAAGCTAAACCACATTAGCAAGATAAAACATATTTCTTTCTGGATGAATTAATAAATAGTGATGTAAGTCCAAAGTCTAGCACATGTGATATCAATGAGAAACATTAAAAAAAAAAAAAAAAAAAAAAAAGCTCCAGTAAGTAATTCAAAATGTACTTATATGTATACCTAAAAATCTATCCATTCTCTCATCCTCTCATCAATAGTTTTTGTTGTTGTTGTTGTTTGTTTGTTTTTGTTTTTCCCCCTTTGGTTTTAAAATTGATTTCATTGGGAAATCTTTTTATATAGAATCTATTTTTCACCAGGCACTAACATCATTTTGGTGCCAGAGTAATATAGAGCAGCTTTCAAATTACTTATATGTAAGTTAACTATAATCAATGGAGAGCAGAAATACGATTTTGAAAATATCTTCTTCCACATACAAAGGTGGGATCATTCTGACAACCAAAATCCATTGGTACTAGAGGGGGGAAGTCACAAGTTTCTTGGCTTTCTTCCACTTTGTAATAAGTTGTTGTACATTCATTTGTGATGATGAAGTGCAATAAAATCAATGAGACTGGAGAACACTCAAACTGAGTAGGACTAAAACTGCAGAGCCAGCCTTTTACCTTTTAATATTTTCACCTAGATAAATGTAATAATTTGCTCAACATTTTGGTTTGGAATACTTTAAATGTTTCAAAATCTTAGAATTTCTTTTATAATTACTATTTAGAAAATATGATATCTGAATCTCATTTTATTCATATGTTATTGAAACTGACATCCTCAAATGTGTAATTCATAATTTTTAAAGTTATTAAGAGAAAGGTTGCACAAGAAGATGATACTGGCAGTGCTATGTACTCTCTCCCATCTGCTGTACAATCTGAAATTTTTGTCCTATTTATACTGCTAAATATATATCAGTATTACTCAGGTCAAGACAGGACGTTAGTGAACTAGAAAAAGTGTAAAATAACTCCTTCAGCTTTATGTCAAAATGAGTATACATATATAATGTTAATCTATATTTTATCCTAAAGTATTCCAAAGTGGCATGCTAATTGATTTTATTGAAAATGGTTATTTAAATGTTTAGGGCTTAAGTAGTGCAGTTATAATGAAAGTAACTCAGTATCATTACTCAGATTTGTTAAATTTAGTACATATACATTTGCATCTTTCCAGAGATATTGTTACAGACATATGTGTCATAAAGTTTCAGTAACAATCACTGCAATTGATTTCTTCTGGCCAAATGCATTCAGTTCATTCCACGGTAATCAGAACCATTTCCCCATGAAAATTTTTATTTCTCTGTGCTGACGTCTGTGAGAAACTCAGAGGTATGTGGATTTCCAAAGTTAAATAAGATGTTCCACTGCAGGAGTTCCAAATAAGGCACTGCTGTTATGTTGCAACTACAGGCATAAAACCTTACTATTGTGATGCAAATCAGATTTTAAAATAAATAAATAAATAAATGTTTAAGACTATCAAATAAGACTATTCAAAAAGACTAATCAAAAAGACTATTATACCAATAAGCAGTATTTATGTCAAAGGGATTGTATGTATACTTAGAAGAAAACTTTGTATACTGAGATCCCCTGAATAGAAAGTCATAATTCCAACATGAATGGAAATACTGTTCTCATGTTTAACTACTATAAATGTAGGATGTGATTAAATAATCTAAGAAGGACAGTGTTACTTATTGGATTCTCAAATTACTATTTTTATGATAATCTTGAACAAATAACTTTTTTAAACTAACGCCGTTTACAAAAATATCTTGAGTAAACAGGACGTAATTCCAAATATATCCATAAAATTCCATTCCAAGAAGATGACAGGATTGAGCTATGAATTATGAATCAATTGCCTAAAATAATTAACTATGCATTTGTTTTACCAAGACTTGTTCAACCCTATCTAAGGTCTGAATAAGTGAAAATAAAATAAATTAAAAATAAACAAAACAAAATAAGAATATGTTGACAAAAAGTCTGAGCAAATTGCTGCTCTTAACAAAACATTACTTAAAATTGGAAGAGGAATATGCAATAATGAACATGGAATATGTTCAAACATGGAACATGGAATAATGTTCAAAATTATTCTTGAAAACTATTCTTGAAACTATTCTATAAAGATACAGTAATATTTAAAGAAGAAAACATCAATTTCCTGTAAAGATGCAGAATTTCAGTTTTATGTTTCTGAAAGGTATTGAATCCCACAAAAGTGTTTTTTTGTTTGTTTGTTTTGTTTGTTTTCTTTTATTTTTGGGGGTGTGTTTTTATTTATTTATTTATTTATTTATTTATTTATTTATTTTTAAATCAACTGCAACACATTTTAGGAGGGTTCATTTTCAAAATCAGAATAGTTTTATCAGCCACATTAGTTTAGTATTCATGATTCAGTTTACTCCATTTTTTATTATTTTTTTCTGTTTTTCTGATTATTATTCTTACATGTGTTTGTTGCTTTAATAACCTCACCTTCCCACTTTCTGCTCTAGTGTGCAATGACAAAAGGCTATTAAATATTAAAACATTCATTACTGAACTTCTGGTGTAGTGTCAAAAAGGTAAAATTGTTAACCTCTAAATAAAAAAAAAATGCAAGTCCAATAAATTTACTGACATTTTCAACACAAAAGTAGCTAGCATTTTTATCTCCTAAATCAAATGGAGAAAAATAATTTTGTTGTTGCTTGCTTTAATTTCAGTTTCATAAATTATTATTAAAATTATTCATGATAATAGTGATAATAGACAAAAATACTTTATTTAGGTCAATAGAAATACCTGTTTTTTTGTTTGTTTTTGTTTGTTTGTTTGTTTGTTTGTTTTAAAGCAGAGATTATGCATTGCAGTGAATGAATTAAGGTCATAGGTCATTTCCCAGTGCTTTTCTAGTTGCCACTGTACTGCTTGGTGTGTTGATCTGGTCCCTTGCTGATTATTACCATTTTTTTTTTTCACTAATCTGTCATTACCACTAATTTTTAAGAACTAATCTTTGCAATTACTATTTCAGCTTCTTAAATCTCATAAACTATCTCTATGTTTTTAAAAAAGAATCACCTGTCTCCACAGTACAATGAAAAATATCTGGTTTTTAAGTATATATTGAGATTACTCTTCCAATACTGACCTTTCCAGGGAGAGTTTGAATGGGTTATTGAGAAGTCTTTGTGGTTAGATTCATGCAGCTGGAACCAGTATAGTAAAATAGAACTTTTCCCAATGTCTTAGGCAATAAATGATCATTGAAAATACAGATGAGGCCACAGCTTTATAATCTTGATTCCACTCTTTTTTTTTTTTTTTTTTTTTTTTTTTTTTTTTTTTTGGCAGCATGATAGAAATATAAAACTATTATTTCCTTCTAAATTTTGGTTTCTGATTTCATTAAAAGAAGCAGAATTTAGTTTTTCATAAATAAGGGAGAGAGGAAAAAGCTTATTTATAAATGTCAAAAAAGTTATAGTGACTGCTTTTTAATCTCTGAAGATGTACCCTTTCACTGTTTTTCACTATCTGAATATTTTGTTGTTCTGTCAAATTACTATAGTGAAGTATTGAAGTGAAAAAAAATAAAAACAACAACAACAAGAACAAACAACAACAAAAACTTTCTTACATTGATCCCATAATTGAAAAGAAACTAGCAGCAGGCTAACATATACCTATTATCTACAAGAAAAAAAAAATAAAAATAAATAAAAATCTAAGGATAAATTACTAGAGGTGTTTCAAGGTGAATTGATGTCTCTTTTATTTTTTTTTTTCACCTCTCAAGAATTCAGTTTTGTTTTGATTCCCAGCAACTACACTGGCTACCCTGCCAAATCAGAAGGTAAAAACACCAAATTCCATATTTTCTGGTACCATATTTTTCTGTTACCAGCAGAAATCATACAGCCAATTTGGGGAAGTAAAAACAAACAATCAATCAAACAACAACAACAACAACAAAACACTAGGAAAATGCACATAAAAGTACATTTTTTTCCTCAGTGCATAAAACTTTACAATCAGAAAATTATGTAGTTAAAACTGAGACTTTTTTTTATTTCCCCTCCATGCAGAGGAGAGAATGTTTTCCTGAATGTTAGTTTGTTAGTGTTTTTTGTTTTGTTTTGTTTTGTTTTGTTTTTCCACTTACTGTTTTAGTTCTTCCCTTTTTCAGGCTTTTCAAATGTATTTCAAGATCATTCTTCCATTGTGAAATACTAAATATGCTAATCTATCTGCTAATAGTTAAAGACCCTTTATGATTTATGCTCATCATATATAAATTCTAGTATACAAGGCTTCTAATACACAACTTTATATTTATAGGTCTTTTCCTGAAATGTGTTTAACATTTACTGATTTACTTCAGTTTCAGTGAGTATTGATTAATGAAATTTGAATTGCTTGCTATTAAATTACCATATTCATGTTGTTGTACTTTTTGTTGTTGTTTTAAATATAATCTGTCACTAAAGAAATGAAAATCTTTTAGTACTTGGGGTTTCATGTTGAGGTACTGCTGTGTCTGACACAGATGGAATTACATATGTTAAGGATTAGCATACATCTATCCTGTAAAAGCCATTTTAGGACTTTGTATGTTACAAATCTCATTTTTTTTTTGTATCCATGGCAAGGCAAATCTTGAGAAAACACTTTGAGCAACTGAGTCATACTTACAGGAAGCTTATAAAAAATGGAGACTGACTTTTTACTTGGACAGATATGACAAGGGTGAAAGATTTTAAACTAAAAGAGGGGAGATTTCAATTAGATGTTAAAAGGAAATTTTTCACTCAGAGTGTGGTGAGACACTGGAACAGGTAGCACAGAGAAATTGTGGATGCCTCATGCCTAAAGATGTTGAAGTCCAGGTTGGATGGGGTTACGGGAAACCTGATATAGTGGAAGCTGTACTTGCCCTTGGCAGGGGTGTTGGAACTCGATGAACTTTAAAGTCCCTTCCAACCCAAGATATTCTATGATTCAATTATTCTGTTATTTTGCTCAACAACGTTCTTAAGCATTCTTTATTTCTGTATGAAATTAAATACATACACTATTTGAAAAATAGCCTTTCTTGAGTTATTCAGCTACAGTTCCAGACTGAATTGCAACATGTTGAAACAGCTTTATTATTATTATTATTATTATTATTACTATATTACAATGTACCACCTGAAACATTACAATTATTAAAAGTTTGGATACTGGAAGAGGTGGCAGCTGTGTGCATTCAGTTTGTCACTTGTTTTGCAAGATTCATATCTGTTATATTGCTTATAGCACAGATCATAGCATACTTTTCTCAGTATATTTTAAGACTAAAAAGTTCATCCCACTTCACTTTTGTAAGATGAAAGAGCTGCAGATATTTCTAGAAAATCATCCTCTACCTCTGGCAGAAAGCTTTGATAAGTATTTTGATATTGGACAGACAAGTAATATGCCTCTTTTAGCTGAAGAACAATCAAGTCTTCTTTTGTTGTTTGAAGAAGCCATGAGTTTAACATAATAATAATAATAATAATAATAATAAAAAAAACTATTAATTTGTCTTACTCATAAGAAAGGAGGTGAACCATCATCACCTTGTCCTATGAGCTATATAGAATATAAACCCTGACAAATTACTTTCACATTCAGATGTGTTATTAATTGTAGAGTAATTCCCAGTCCTGTCCTAAACTGCAGTTGCTCTACACTCACATGCTTGCCCAAAATGTTATTCTTTATCTTTTCTGAAACTGAAGAATTCAGACTGAGTTTACCCTGCCTGGTACTGGGAAACCACCCATATTTAGTGACCATTGTAATAAAATGTAATGTTATTCTGGAAAATTCAAAAAAACAATTCACTTAGAACACTAGTAATACAACCAATGATGGCATCAGCCATAAAATGAACATAAGGTTTCATATATGTGAATATGTGAATATATGGTATAATATGGTTATGTGAATATGAATATGTGAATATTGAATATGTGGTTAAACTACAACATTCTCCCATTATAAACTCGTATTGGAAAGGAGAAAAAAAATAAAGAAAATGAGTGGCAATGCAAAGACAATTACTGCTATTTTGTACCTTCCTCAGAATAGAAAATAAAATAAAATAAAATAAATCTAAAATCTAAAAGATGCACTTTTATGTCTAAAATATGCATTCTTCCACAGTATCCAGACACACTTCCTCTAAGAAAATAAACATATGGCAATTTAATTATATAGGTGTGTAGCAATATTGCTACATATTCGCATCATTCTACTAAAACATCAGAGAGATGTCTCAATCAAACATCCAGAGAGAAACAAATATGCTTTGCTCCTGTGTTCATTGAGCTTTTTTTTTTTTTTTTTTTTTTTTTTTTAATAAGACTTTAAGCCTCAAAAATATTTCAATTAAAATTGCTGACATTTTGGTTGCAAACAAATTAAGTGTTCTTATATAAGTCATTTTTATTTTTAGATATAACTATTCAAATGAGCTCTTTGATGGTGCAGTTACAGCTCTACGGCTAATGTTGACTGAAATGGATGTCTGTCTTGGAAGGGGAAAATGAGTACATTCTGAAAACAAAAACAAACAAACAAACAAAAAACACTATTTCATTTAGAATTTCAGAATTCAACTTCTTACCAATACATGTTGTAGGGAATACATTATTGGAAGCTGGAGTTCTCAGCAATGTTTCTGTGTTGAATAAAAAATCTGGACCGAGCTTTTCTTCCTGATTTTCAAAAGTATGCCTCGACTTATTGTCATATGCATACCTGATAAAATCTGAAAGAGTTGTGGCAGTTGATGTTTCCTCGACATAATCCCACACTGTAATTGAACTATAAGAAAGACCATTTCTGTATTTCATTTGCAATTTTCTGAAAAAAAAAAAAAAAAGGCACTTTTCAAAAATTTACTGTTTTCTTTTTTTCTAGAATGGTATTTTAAAATTAATTTTGAAGAATAATTGATGAATTTTCCAATAAATAAATATTTTCAGTTTCAAAAACTGAATTAATTTTATTATCAGAATTATATGTGTAGGCTAGGTCTTCTGGTGAGACAAAGACTGTGAATACTGTCAGGGAAGACATTTAGATGTCAGAAATGTCTCAATCATTTAGATGTCTCAATCAGTTGCACAATTTTTGAACAACTAACCATGATTGGAGTTTTAGCACTACCACTTAGAAACCAAGTGATCACAATGGTAAAGAGCAATTGTTAACTGAACCCTACCCAATCAACACTTAATCCATGTTCTAAGTGTTTCTTCTATTTCACAGACTTTTCTGTACAATCAGTTTTCAAGTGAGCAATGTATGCTAATCAGGAGAGATATCTGTGCTCCTAAGTGAGGCATAGCTCTACATCACAGGAAGAGTTTGAACTCTAGCTTGAATTCAAGAGTTTGAACTCTAGCTTGAACCAGCACTGAAAATATATGTACAGTGTGAGTAACAGGAATTATTTCCTGTCCCGAGCTTTAGCTTTTAGGCTTTAGGCCTCTATGACATTCCTGTGATGTATGACAGGAAAACTGGGTACTTCTGATATTAGATATGCTAATACAGTAGCTTACCTTTCACATCCTTAACTTCTCTTGAAAAGCAATAAAATGAAAAGCTTTCTAGGAGTAACTTTTAAAAATCTATTATATATATATATACAACATTTATAATATTTATACATGTTTTTTTTAACCACAGGGTGCTTTACTTGGCACCTGACCTGCTAACTGTTGATGGGTCCCACCTGTCTCTAAGGGGAAAACAGACACTAGCGCAGGAGATGGCAGGGCTCATTGAGAGGTCTTTAAACTAGGTAAGAGGTGGGATGGGGATGGGGGTGGAATAAGGCTTGTTAGAGGTGTGCCAGGGGAAGCAATGTCAGAGTCTGGGGAGCCAGCAATGGCCCAGATGAAGTGCATATAAACTAATGCGTGCTGCATGGGCAACTAACAGGAGGAGCTGGAAGCCATCTTACAGCAGGCTACCTATGACTTGGTTGCCATCATTGAAACATGGTGGAACCACTCCCATGACTGGAGTGCTGTGATAACTGGCTACAGGCTCTTCAGAAGGCACAGGCAGCACAGAAGGGGTGGTGGTGTGACTCTCTATATTAGAGAGTGTTTTGATGTTGTAGAACTCGAGACTGAGAATGGGAAGGATAAGGCTGAGTCCCTGTGGGTTAGGATTGATGGGAAGGCCAACAAGGCAAGCATCATGGTAGGGGTCATTTAAAGACAACCAAACCAGGATGAGAAGACAGATGAGCAATTCTACAGGCAGCTGGCAAAAGTTGTGAAATAGTCAGCTCTTGTCCTCATGGGGGACTTCAACTTCCCAGATGTATCCTGGAAATGCAACACAGCTCAGAGGAAGCAGTTTAGGAGGTTTCTGGAGAGCGTGGAAGATAGCTTCCTGATACAGCTGGTTAGTGAGCCTACCGGGGAGGTGCCCTGCTGGACCTTCTGTTCACAAACAGAGAAGGACTAGTGGGAGATGTGGTGGTCAGAAGCTGTCTTGGGCACAGTGACCACAAAATGGTAGAGTTCTCTATTCTTAGTGAAATCAGGAGGGGGACCAGTAAAACTGTTGTCACAGACTTCCGGAGGGCAGACTTTGAGCTGTTCAAGACACTGGTTGGCAGTGTCCCCTGGGAGGCAGTTCTGAAGGGCAGAGGATTCCAGGAAGTCTGGGCACACCTCAGGAAGAAAATCTTAAAGGCTCAGGAAAGGTTCGTCCCCACTTGCCCAAAGACGAACTGGCGTGGAAGAAGGCTGGCCTGGCTGAACAGAGACTTGTGGCTAGAGCTTAGGAAAAAAAAAA
>NC_048893.1:166889264-166901451 GCF_011077185.1 Oxyura jamaicensis
AAAAAAAAAAAAAAAAAAAAAAAAAAAAAGAGGGTTTATGATCTTTGGAAAAGAGGGCGGGCCACTCAGAAGGATTATAAGGATGTTGGAAGGATGTGCAGGGACAAAATTAGAAAGGCCAAAGCTCATCTGGAGCTCAATCTGGCCACTGTTGTTAAGGACAACAATAAATGTTTTTATAAATACATTAACACAAAAAGGAGGACTAAGGAGAATCTCCATCCTTTAGTGGATGCAGGGGGAAACTTTGACGAGAGATGAGGAAAAGTGTGAGGTACTTAATGCCTTCTTTGCTTCAGTCTTTAGCAGCAAGACCAGTTGTTCTACAGATACCCAGCACCCTGAGCTGGTGGAAGGGAATGGGGAGCAGCATGTGGTCCTCACAGTCCACGAGGAAATGGCTGATGATGTGCATTTGGATGTATGCAAGTCAATGGGGCCAGATGGGATCTACCCGAGGGTATTGAGAGAATTGGCGGAGGAGCTGGCCAAGCCACTTTCCATCATTTCTCAGCAGTCCTGGCTATCAGGGGAGGTCCCAGTCAACTGGCAGCTAACAATTGTGATGCCTATCTACAAGAAGGGCCAGAGGGTAGACCCAGGGAACTATAGGCCTGTTAGTTTGACCTCAGTGCCAGGAAAGCTCATGGAGCAGATTATCTTGAGTGTCATCACGTGGGACTTACAGGGCAACCAGGCAATCAGGCCCAGACAGCAAGGTTTTATAAAAGGCAGGTCCTGCTTGATGAACCTGATCGCCTTCTATGACAAGGTGACGTGCTTAGTGGATGAGGGAAAGACTGTGGATGTGGTCTACCTTGACTTCAGTAAGGCATCTGACACTGTTTCCTGCAGCATTCTCCTCGAGAAACGGGCTGCTCTTGGCTTGGACTAGCATACACTTTGTTGGGTTAAACACTGGCTGGATAGCCGGGCCCAACGAATTGTGTTGAATGGAGTCAAATCCAGTTGGAGGCCGGTCACTAGTGGAGTCCCCCAGGGCTCAGTACTGGGGCCATTTCTCTTTAATATCTTTATCGATGATCTGGATGAGGGGATCAAGTACACCCTCAGTAAGTTTGCAGATAAAAAAAAGTTAGGTGTGTGTGTCGGTCTGCTCAAGGGTAGGAAGTCTCTGCAGGAGGATCTAGATAGGCTGCACCAATGGGCTGCAGCCAACTGTATGAAATTCGACAAGGCCAAGTGCCAGATCCTGCACCTGGGGCACAACAACCCCAAACAGTGCTACAGGATAGAAGATGAATAGTTAGAAAGCTGCCTGTCAGAGAAGGACCTGGGAGTACTGGTTGATAGTCGGCTGAATATGAGCCAACAGTGTGTTCAAGTGGCCAAGAAGGCCAACAGCATCCTGGCTTGTATAAGAAGCAGTGTGGCCAGCAGGACTAGGGAAGTGATTGTCCCCCTGTACTCGGCTCTGGTGAGGCACCTCGAGTCGTGTTCAGTTTTGGGCCCCTTGCTACAAGAAGGATATGGAGGTGCTCGAGTGAGTCCAGGAAGGGCTAAGAAGCTGGTGAAGGGTTCTTGTTCTAAGTCTTATGAGGAGTGGCTGAGGGGTCTGGGATTGTTCAGCCTGGAGAAAAGGAGGCTCAGGGGGGACCTTCTTGCACTCTACAGGTACCTGAAAGGAGGCTGTAGCGAGGTGGGGATTGGTCTGTTCTCCCACGTGCCTGGTGACAGTACAAGGGGAAATGGGCTAAAGTTGCACCAGGGGAGATTTAGGTTGGATATTAGGAAGAACTTCTTTACTGAAAGGGTTGTTAGTCATTGGAATAGGCTGCCCAGGGAAGTGGTTGAGTCACCATCCCTGGAGGTCTTTAAAAGACATTTAGATGTAGAGCTTAGGGATATGGTTTAGTGGGGACTGTTAGTGTTAGGTTAGAGGTTGGACTCAATGATCTTGAGGTCTCTTCCAACCTAGATGATTCTGTGATTCCATGAACGCTCACATTTCTCTGTCTTTCTCACTCTTTCTTTCTACCTTTCTCTCTGTTTTTTTCTCTTTCTTTTCCTTCCTTCCTTCCTTCCTTCCTTCCTTCCTTCCTTCCTTCCTTCCTTCCTTCCTTCCTTCCTTCCTTCCTTCCTTCCTTCCTTCCTTCCTTCCTTTTTTTTTCTCTTTTTTTTTTTTTTTTAATTCCTTTATTTCTTTTTCTTTCATAATTTCCTTTTTCATTCCTCCCTCTCTTTTTATTTATTTATTTATTTCTTACCCTTTCTTTCAAGTTTAGAATGTTCCAAGTTCTATTTGGATCCCTTCAGGTTACAATACAAGATTTTAGAACAGAATATTTTATCACAAGGGACTGTATAAAACCCCTAGCTACTTACTGACAGCAAATTATCAGTCTTATTTTGGTAATAAATATGCTGACACCTTGTACAACAGACCATCAAATGTAAACTTTCTCAATTTCTGGAAATACAAAATACATACATGTCTTGTAAAGATAGCATTTTGTATATTGACACTGCATGGAATAAGCACAGATTTCACATTTGTCTTATGAAGCATCATGTTATACACAAGAATTGCAGAACAAAGGTAGGAATTATCAGACTCATTTGGAGTCTGGTACTTGGACTACGTGTATTCAACACAGTAAATTAGTTCCACATGCACATCCAGATGACTGTGTTGCTTACTCACACACATATATTAGTTGGAGTTCTTTGTCTTGGCTTTTAGGAAGAGGGTATGTGATTGAACCAGACCACAGTTTCACTAAGTGATACTTGGCAAACACTCTCTGGCAACAGTTTATCTAATGTCATTCCAGTGGTTCATCTGTGACCACTTCCATTATAAAAGTACAGCCATCAGAGTTCTACTAGCATTTATTACTGTTCTGGAGATCCTTCTTTGATCTCTATTACTTTCTTGACAGAGTAGTTAAGAAGCAGGAACAAGCTTCAAGAAAGTTCTTGAAATGGAACATTGGTTTCAGTTTATCCTTGAACTCCCAGCTTCTGATCTTGACCAGTTAAGACATTTTTTTTCTGCACATCTGCAACCAGCTATACCATGAAATATGTCTGCTTCAGATCTCTTTAGACGTCGGAAATTCTTAAAGATTTCTATCTTTTCTTCAATTTTGGTAGCCTTGGGTTTTTCTTCATAATATATTTACACTATTTATTTATCAGAATAGGCCTTGAGAATAAATACATAATCTTAAATGAATATGGAAGAAAATTGATAGCACACATTGCACTAGTGCCAAAATTACTTTACCTGTTATAACACCAGAATTAGAGGTAGTCACTTTTATAGAGAAAGGAATCAATCATTTGACTGCATTTAATATATTGAGTAACAGTATGTATTCTCTTTATGAGGGATTATTCACAACTGGTCATCTTTCTAAATGTCACCTTGGAGTGCCAAAACGGGATTTATAAAATAATTATTATAATTTTGGTGATGAAGAATTAAGAATTAATATTTTTTCATCAAATATTCTCGGCTTTACTTTTTCTGCATTTACTATAGATAAGCAATAAGCAGTTTATTTCTTTAACTATAAAATGTTTTCATATTTATGAGCCCACCTTCTCTTATGTGTCCATGCCTATTTGCCCCAAAATCCATCATGTTTTTTATTATTATTTTTTCCTTCCAGTAAGTGAAGACAGAATATTTTTCTAATTTTCCAAAATCCAAGTTCAAATTGCTGCTTAGAATTAGGTAAAAGAGTTAAACCTGGATCTCACACAGTTGGTGAACTGTGCCATTGTGAGACATGAGGAAGCATTAGAAGGATACATCACAGTACCTTTATGGTTTCTTGGCTGAGGTTGTTCAGGGAATACACAGCATGGCTAATAGCCTGTAGGTTAGATCTTGACTCAGCTTACTTAATATTTACACATTTTTCTGTACTGTCACTGTTAGACATTTAGTATTATGAATATCAGAGACCCATATATTATATATGTAGATGTTTAAAAGGGTATCTATAAACTTTTTTCTATTTTTTGAAGTTGCTATCAGAATGCAATATAATCTCATTATGTCTTCCATGTCTTTCCCTTCTTATCTGTATCTTTCTCCCTTTTCCACTTTCCTGTATAATTTCTCTCTATCTCTCAAAATGAATTTCCTTCTACATTTTAAATATTCATAAATAGAAATGATGAAATGTCAGTGCTTTTTCTCACTTTTTAGTCAGATAAATTACCTTTTCTGGTTAGACAGGTTATAATTTCAATTAGATTTTTTTAAATGTCATTCTATTACCTAATTGGAAATCCTTGTGATGTATCTAAAGAATTACATATATATATATATATATATATATATATATGAAAATATTAATTTATAAGTAGCTTAAGTGGTAACAAAAATGATGTAGTTATATGGGACAATATGTATTGGGTAATCGATGACTGCCTTTAAGAACTTTGAAAACAGCCACTTTCAAGCAAATTAAACTTTTTATAATCTTTATGATATCTCTGTAATTGCAATGCATGCAGGCTATTGACAAAAGTATAAAATACTGAGTTTCTGGTACTGTCAATGTCCCAGGAAATGCATATTTCTAACACTAATCTTTGTGTAACCCAAGATACTTGTTTATACTCTAGGCAAAAAAAAAAAAAAAAAAAAAAAAAAATTAAAAAAAAAAAAATTGTTACAGTTTATACCCAAAAAAAGATGTGTTTATTCTCCCTGAAGCAAGTGCCTGTTTGAGAGTAAGAGCTGCAGTGATAAATTAGTGCTTACTTTCCAGTTTGTTTTGTTTTGTTTTTGTTTTGTTTCTTTTTTTTTCTTTTTCTCCTTCTTTTTCTTTTTCTTTGTTTTTGCTTTTAATTAAATTTTCCATTGCAGAAAAGTAAATTTTCACACTGTTATTTTTGACTTCTTTTCCCATGTCTGAAAATCTCAAGAATTCTCATAAAGCAAGAATCTCATTTTCCCACACAGCTCCAGTTATGAGTCTGCAGGAGATATTTGTGGGTGCAAATTTGTGTTGCAGTCTGTGCAACAGATGAGGTAAAATTAAGTGTACATGACCATTGCTGTAGGCCATTGTCAATATGAACCTTTTAAACAAATTACACTTTGCAAGGCATCAAGATTTTTATAAGTTATTTCTGTTTTATAAATTATATTAACTAAGTGATTAAAAGAATATGAGATTATGAATATTAGCAATATGCACAGGGAGTATCAACAAAGTCCTTCAAGAGAGAAACACACAAACAAACAAACAAACAAACAAACAAAAAACACAAAAACAGCAACAGTTGGAAATATGTCTCTCTCCTCAATGTGTTTCTTCTTTACATAATATATATCAAGAAGAAAGTGTGAATAAAATGCCTATGGTTAGATTTAAACCACTGCAGCACTTAATATTAATTGTTGTTGACAAAGTGGATGTCAAGAAAAGAACAAAACAAAACAACAACAACAAAAAAAAACTGACTGAACATCTTTTGTTCAAGTCCCAGTTACATTAAATTTTCCAGACAGAACTTCCTTTGAGGAAAATTTATAATTCCCATTTCTCTCTTTAAAACAGTAGGTGTCCCCTACATGAGCTATAACTCTTGCATAATTGGGCAGCCTAGGATTCTTTCCAAATTTTCTGTGACAGGCATAATTTTTCATGAACACATTTGCCATAAGTTTACAAAAATCTAGGAACAATTATCCAAAAGAATTAAATCATGCTATTTATGTAGTGTTTATAAAATGTTATAAAGATTATTTTTTTTTTTGTATTTTTCTTTTCCTTCATTAAATATTTCAACTTGCACTTTACACACTTTCTAACAATATGCCACATAGGTTTCTTTCTGTTTCCTCATGCACTACTAGTTTGCTGATGAAAGTGTGTAGCTTTATATGGAAAACATATGGCATTGAAATAGAGAACTGTATATTACCCTAAATAAATCTCATTCTCTGAGTAAACTATTTTCCCCAGTAGATTTGTCAAGATGAAAGTAGAAAAAGTCTTAGGTAACTACTTCTCTGTTCATAGGTTTAAGACAAACTCCATTTATGGTCAGCATGAAAGTTCCAGCTGATTTGAGAAGACACAGAATCTAGATTTATTTTCAAGGAGACACCATGCTTCAGATTTTGGTTCAGATTTCAGGTGTTATAAGGTACTGCACCTGTATTACCTGTACTACCTCAAAGAGACCTTGCTTACTGGTTTGGCTTTTGGATCTCCAGAAACTAACTAAATAGGAAGGTACCTAGTTGTAACTGAAATGTAAATGAAAATGTAAGGCTTGAAGTCCTGTCCTTATCATTATATGAGAAAATTAAGGTTAGTTATTGTTTCCATACTCATAGAATCACAGAATCATAGAATATCCCGAGTTGGAAGGGACCCATAAGGATCATCAAGTCCAACTCCTGGCACCACACAGGTCGACCCAAAATTTAGACCATGTGACTAAGTGCACAGTCCAAACACTTCTTAAACTCCAACAGGTTTGGTGCAGTGACTACTTCCCGGGGAACTTGTTCCAGTGTGCGACCACCCTCTCAGTGAAGTACCTCTTCCTGACATCTAGCCTAATCCTCAGCTTGACACCATTCCCATGGGTCCTATCACTGGTGATTAAGGAGAATAGATTGGCACCTGTCCCTCCACTCCCCCTTGTGAGGAAACTATAGACTGCAATGAGGTCTCTCATCAGCCTACCCTTTTCCAGGCTGAACAGACCAAGTTACCTCAGCCGCTCCTCATATGTCTTACCCTCTAGGCCCTTCACCATCTTCGTCACCCTCCTCTGAACACTCTCCAACAGTTTAATGTTCTTTTTTTTCTGTGGTGCCCAGAACTGCACACAGTATTCGAGGTGAGGCTGCATCAGCACAGAGTAGAGCAGGACAATCACTTCCCTCGACTGACTAGCGATACTGTGAAGAAAATTCTCTCTTTTGTTGTTCAGTTCAGTCCTAACACAACCTTGACAACACTGTTCCTTGACAAATTAGTGAGGTGTAATCTGTGCTAAAGTTTGCAGTTTTTAATTGATTTTGAAGTTTGTACAATCAAAATGCATTACAAAAACTGCTGTCTGTTCTACAAAGGGTCCTTGCCCACCAGACTTAAATACATTTTTGGGGGAAGGGTGCCTTCTCCTGACAAGGAGGCAGAAGATGTAAAAAGTGTATATCTTCACCCAGAACTGAGGGGCTTCACTGAAGACCGTGACTGGCTCTCAAATTAGATTAAATCAGTGGGATCTGTTCAAACCCTTTCTAGTTAACGTCAGCCAATAACCTGGCAGATAGAACAATAACTGAATCACAGAACTGTAGAACTGTAGGGGTTGGAAGGAACCTCGAAAGATCATCAGGTCCAACCCCCCTGCAAGGCAGGTTCCTCAGAGCAGGCTGCTCAGGTAGGCGTCCAGATGGGTCTTGAGTATCTCCAGAGAAGGAGACTCCACAACCTCTCTAGGCAGCCTGTTCCAGTGCTCTGTCACCCTCACCGTGAAGAAGTTCTTTTGCATGTCGGTGCGGAACTTCCTGTGTTCTATCTTGTGGCCATTGTCCCTTATCCTGTCCCCACAAACCACTAGGAGGTTAGCTACATAAGATATGGGGTATGGGGAAAGATTCACTTGCTGATGAGACCAAAGACATAAACTCCTATCTAAGGAAGTGTCTTCATCACCTGACTGTTAGATGAGTTGATATTGGCAGTGCTGATTTTTTTTTTTTTCCTTAACAGATGTTATAATTTATTTAATACAGTATGTTTTATTCAAGTGCAAGGAAAAAAAAAATAAAAAATAAAAAAAAAGTCAAGATGCTTAAGCCGGTTACCAGAAAGGAGATCTGATTAAAACTGAAGCACCTAATGACAAGAAAAATAATTATAAAAACAGCAATTCATCCACCTTCAAGCCAAATATACCTCCAAGTCATGGACCCTGCAGGGTGGAGAAAGAGTATGGGAAATTGAGAGCTCCCCTCTGGTTAATGAGGGCATGGTTTAGAAGTGTCTGAGTAGGATCAACGCACACAAATCCATGGACCCTGATGGGATGCATCCACATGTGCTGAGGGAGCTGGCAGAGGTGTTCGCTGAACTGCTCTCTATCATCTTTGAAAGGTTCTGGAGAACAGGAGAGGTGCCTGAATACTGGAGGATAGCCTATGTCACTCCAGTCTGCAAAAGAAGCGCAAGAAAGAGGATCTGGGAAACTACAGGCCTGTCAGTCTCACCTCTGTCCCTGGAAAAGTGTTGGAACAACTTGTTCTGGATGCCATCTCCAAGCAATTGGAAGAAAACGTTATGAGGAGAAGTCACCATGGATTCACCATGGGGAAATTGTGCTCGACCAACCTCACTGCCTTCTATGATGGCATCACCAGCTGGGTAGATGGAGGGAGAGCAGTGTATGTTATCTACCTTGATTTTAGCAAGGCTTTTGATACTATCTCCCATGACATCCTGCTAGCAAAGCTGAGAAAGTGTGGGATAGGTGAGTGGACAGTAAGGTGGGGTGAGAACTGGCTGACTGGCTGAGCTCAGAGGGTGCTGATCAGTGGCACAGACTACAGCTGGAAACCTCTGACTAGCAGTGTTCCCCAGGGGTCAGCGCTGGGACCAGTCTTGTTCAACATTTTCAATGATGACCTTGATGAGGGAATAGTGTCCACCTTCAGCAGGTATGCCAATGATACAAAGCTGGGAGGAGTGGCCAACATGCCAGAAGGCTGTGCTTCTATTCGGCGAAACCTGGACAGGCTGGAGTACTAGGCAGGAAAAAAAACAGATGTGGTCTAATAAGATTAAGTGTAGTGTCCTGCACCTGGGAAGGAACAACTGCACGTATCAATACAGGCTGGGGGACAACCTGCTGGAGAGGAGCTCTGTGGAGAAGGACCTGGGGGTCCTAGTGGACGATAGGTTGAACATGAGCCAGCAGTATGCCCTGGTTGCCAAGAAGGTCAATGGGATACTGGTGTTCATTAAAAGGAGAGTGGCCAGCAGGTCAAGGGAGATAATCGTCCCCCTCTACTCTGCCCTGGTCAGGCCTCACCTCGAGTACTGTATTCGGTTCTGGGTTCCCCGGTAGAAAAAAAGACAGGGATCTCCTGGAAAGAGTGCAGCGGAGGGTCACAAAGGTGATACGAGGCCTGAAGCATCTTCCCTATGAGGAAAGGCTGAGAGACCTGGGTCTGTTCAGCCTTGAGAAAAGAAGACTGAGAGGGGATCTCATCAATATATATAAATATCTTAAGTGTGGGACACAGGGATTTGGCCAAACTCTTTTCAGTGGTTTATGGGGACAGGACAAGGGGCAATGGCCACAAAATGGATCACACGAAGTTTGCACCAACATGAGAAAGAACTTCACAGTGAGGGTGACAGAGCACTGGAACAGGTTGCCCAGGAAGGTTGTGGAGTCTCCTTCCCTGGAGATATTCAAGCCGCTCTAGGGAATCTGCTTTGGCAGGGGCGGTTGGACGCGATGATCTCTTGAGGTCCCTTCCAACCCCTACAATTCTGCGATTCTGTGATTTGCAAAATGTGTATTTTGCTTAACTTTATAAACAAAATATTCCTGTCCTAGTTAAGGTTGACTGTAATTTTTATGACAAATAAATTAGGTCTCATCATGATTACATTTTTAAGTGCAGAGAGTTCCCTGCAGATCAGCTGCAATTTATTCATGATTTAGTAGAGCTGATTTGACATAATTTCTAAATTCCGTAACAACAAAGATGTCATTTAAATCACTGATGACCAGGGTGACTTAATGTATCTTCAACTTGAATGTATTTGGAGGTCCAGTACATTCAGTCTAAGACTGTTTTCTTTTGTGGATAAACTAGCTAATTAATTAACAAACTAAAAGTAACTGAACTACCTTAATTGGTCACTAAGAACTTAACGTTAGAAAATAAATAAATACATAAATAAAAGTACAAAAAAAAAAAATAAATGTTCTATCAAACTTCTTTCAGTGCTGTAAATGTGTCTGAATATTATTATTATTATTTTTCTGGGGATTTGCGCCAAAAACTTATTTCCTACTCATATGTGTCAATTAAAGATAACAAAAATGTTTTTATAAATATATTAATGAGAAGAGAAGGGCCAAAGAGAATTTTCATCCTTTACTGGATGCACAGGGGAACATGGCTACTGAGGATCAGGAAAAGGCTGAGGTTTTTAATTCCTTCTTTACATCTGTCTTTACTAGCCAGACCACTTATCCCTGGGGTACTCAGTCTCCCAACATCAAAGTCTGGGGCGGAAAGCAGAAGAACCCCCCCCACAGTTCAAGTGGAAATAAAGACCTGCTGCTCCACCTGGACTGTCACAAGTCCATGGAGCCAGATGGGATCCACTCAGGGGTGCTGGAGGAGTTGGCAGATGTGATTGGTGGACCAAGTTCCATCATCTGTCAGTGGTCAAGGTCATCCAGAGAGGTTCCAGATGACTAGACTGGCTAATGTGATGCCCATTTATAACAAGGGTCAAAAGGAGGACCCAAGAAACTACAGGCCTGTCAGCCTGATCTCGGTGCCAAGAAACGAGATAGAACAGGTCATCCTGAATGCAATCACACAGCATATATGAGACAGCCAGGGGATCAGGCCCAGTCAGCATGGGTTCATGAAAGGCAAGTTCTGCCTGATCAACCTCATCTCCTTCTATGACTGGGTGACATGCCTTGTGGATGAGGGAAATGCTGTTGATAAAGTATACCTAGACTTCACCAAAACCTTTGACACAGTCTCCCACAGTATTCTCCTGGAGAAGCCAACAGTCCGTGGCTTGGACATGTACACTCTTTGCTGGGTTGAAAACTGGCTGGGTGGCCATGCCCATAGAGTAGTGGTGAATGGAGTGAAATTCATCTGGCAAACGGTCACTGGTGGTGTTCCACAGGGGTCGGTGTAGGGACCCATCCTCTTTAATATCTGTCGATGATTTGGACAAGGGAATTGAGTCCACCCTTAGCAAGTTCACAGATGACACCAAGCTGGGGGGAAGTGTCAATCTGCCAGAGGATAGGAAGGCCCTGCAGAGGACCTGGACATGTTTGATCAATTGGCAGAGGCCAGTGAGATGAGGTTCAACATAGCTAAGTGCCAGGCTAAACAACCCCACACAACGCTACGGTCTTAGGGCAGAGTGGCTGGAAAGTTGTGCAGAGGAAAAGGACCTGAGGGTGCTGGTTGATGCTCACCTGAACATGAGACAGCAGTGTGCCTGGGTGTCCAAATAGGCCAGCAGCATCCTGGCTTGTATCAGGAATAGCCAGCAGGACTAGGGAGGTGATTGTCTCTCTGTACTCTGTTCTGTTGTGGCCTCACCTTGAGTACTGTGTTCAGTTTTGGACCCCTCACTGCTAGAAAGACAATAGGGAGTATTTCCAGAGAAGGGCTACAAAGCTGATGAATGGCCTGGAACACATGCCCTCCTATGAGGAGTGGCTGAGGTTACTGATGTTGTTTAGTCTTGAGAAGAGGAGGCTCAGGGGATACCTTACTGCTCTCTACAACTACCTAAAAGGAAGTTGTGGGGGGCTGGGGGTCAGCCTCTTCTCACAGATAACTAGTGATGGGGAATAGCCTCAAGTTGCACCAGGAGATGTTTAGGTTAGAAATTAGGAGTCATTCCTTCTCAGAAAGAGTAGTCAAGCATTGGAACAGGTTGCCCAGGGAGGTGGTGGTGTCACCATTCCTGGGGGGTTTTAAGGAAAGGTTGGACATGGTGCTTAGGGACATGATTTAGTGGGTGACATTGGTAGTAGGGAGATGGTTGGGCCAGATGGTCTTGAAGGTATTTTCCAACTTTAATGTTTTTATGATTCTAATTAATATATACATTTGTATATGACATCATAAAGAAGATAATTTTACTTCAGAATAATTTTCCCCTATTTGTAACACGGAAGTGAAAAAGTTGTGTGTGAAAAGCAGGTGTAAAACTGTCATATCTAATCTATATAACATTATATCAACATCAGAGCTCTTGTTGATAAAATGAACAGGAATATATTATTGTAATACCATTTAAAAAAAAAAAAAAAAAAATCATGTTCATAGTCCTTGGAAAGTGACAGAATGATGAAGATATGAATTCTGTAGCAAGGATTGGACTTCAAAGTGAATTTAAAATGCCCTGTAGTGATTTAAAAAAAAAAAAAAAAAAAAAAAAAAAAACAAGGA
>NC_048893.1:166901551-166914851 GCF_011077185.1 Oxyura jamaicensis
TAAGATTTTTTTATTTTTTTTTTATTAATTTTTGGTTAAAAAAAATATATTAAATGCCCTGTAGTTTTTTAAAAAAAAAAAAAAAAAAAAAAAAAAAAAAAAAACAAGGACTGAATGTAACAACTCCCATTATTAGGAAATCCCACCCTTTCAAGATTTCTTGAAAAGGAAAATGATAAAACACCATATATTGACTCACAATCTGAAGGGTTTCTTTTTTGCTTATTTGTTTGTTTTTCTACTGTCAGTCTGAAAGACTAAATTCTTAAATATGTAGGTCTTAAAGAATTCTTTAAGAAAAAATAAAACCAATTAAAATAATTATTTTTTTTGTGTGCTTCTTAATTCACTAAGCCTACTTTTTCAAGTTCCACAAATCAGTGAATAAAATTTTTACAACCAGCCTAAATTGTCTTAGATGTCTTAGTTACCACCATGCTGACACTAATCTCTATTAAGAAGGGAGATAATTAAGGATTTAATGGAATAGACTGAATAAAGAATTTCTTGTATAAAATTTGTTTTTTCTTAGGTGTTACAGATCTTTTGGTCAGCTTTTAAATAAAACATAACTAAAGTAAAGGGAAATAAGTAATTGTGATGTGCAGGAAGACTAAAGAACAGTGAGTAATTTAATGTATGCAAGAAAGATATAAATCTTGGCAATGAGGACAGATATTATGACAAAAACAGGGGAAAATAAAGATATCTCTTTATCTATATGTGATGGTTTTACTCAGGTGGGCGACCAAGCTCCACCACAACCACTCTCTCACTCCCTCTCCTCAAAGAAGAACGGGGAGAAAATAAGATGAAAGGGGTTCAAGGGTTGAGATAAGGACAAGGAGATCGCAAAACAGACTCAGCATAGGGAGATCGCCTATTACTAACAAGCTAGAGAAGTGAGAAACAAAGGAAATAAACTAAAAGTACCTTCCCCCACACCCCCCCACCCCCCCCCTCCCGTCCACCCTCTTCCACCTCCTCCCCCCGACTGGTTCAGGGGAATGGGGGAATGCAGGTTATGGTCAGTCTATAGCACTTCTTCGCCACCTCTCCTTCTCAATCACTCTCGTCCCCTGTGCTGTGGGGTCCCTCCCACAGGATGCAGTCCTTGCTGAACTGATCCTGAGTGGGCTTCCCACAGGCAGCAGATCTTCAAGAACTGCTCCAGATATGGGTCCGTACCACGGGGTCCATCCCTCGGGAGCAAACTGCTCCAACCTGGGTCCCCCACGGGCAGCAGCTCCTGCCAGGTCACCTGCTCCTGCGTGGTCTCCTTTCCACGACCTACAGGTCTGGCCCAGAATTTGCTCTGGCAGGAGTCTTCCACAGGCCACAGTCTCTTTCGGTGCAGGTCCACCTGCTCCACGGTGGTCTCCTCCACGGGCTGCAGCATGGAACCCTGCTCCACCGTGGTACTCCATGGGCTGCAGGGGGACATCCTGCTTCACCATGGTCCTCACCACAGGCCACAGGGGACTTCTGCTCCAGCGCCTGGAGCACCTCTTCCCCTCCTTCTTCTCTCACCTTGGTGCCTGCAAGGCTGTTCCTCACTCTTCTCCCTCTCCCAGCTGCTGTGTGGTGCAGCGTTTTTTTTTCCCTGTCTTAAATCTGCTCTCACAGAGGCGCAAACAACATCACTTATTGGCTCAGCTCTGGTCAGCAGTGGGGCCCTTACCAAACATGGGGCAGCTTCTAGATCCTTCTCACAGAAGCCACCCCTATGGCCCCCTACTACCAAAACCTTGCCACGTAAACCCACTACACTATAATAAAATAATAATGCCCAAAGACAAAAGTACTTTGTGTTTATTTTATTATTATTATTTTTAATAAATCAGAGTAGTGAATGTTGAGAAGAAAGGAGGGTGGGGAAGGAGAAGTTGAAACATGTGAAATGATGCAGCTAAATACGACCAAAATTTGGGTCATATTTTAAATTCTAGGAAGTTAGGAATTAACATTCAAATATGTCCAACCATACAACAGATCTAGAGGCACTGAGAAATTGTAAACTAGATGTGCCAAGAAGCCAGATGCTGCCTTTGGAAAAATATTTTTCAGACCTTGGCATCAGAAATCTGTGATGACATCCAAATGATTCCTACACACTATAAAAGCTGTTTCCTTCAAACAAACAAACAAACAAACAAACAAACAGACAAAAAAACACTAGCCATATTAACTGTCCAACTATAGAATTAAAACAGGCCTAAGAAACATACAGTCTAACTGAACATAGGGTTTGTAGCATACCATAGTGTTTCTCTCATATAAATACTAATCTTAAATGAAGGAAAATGTACATCCTTATAATACACAAGACTGTTCCTTTAAAATTACACTTAAGTAGAAGCCAAGAGGATGGGTACTTAAAAGTTAAAAGACAAACATTGTTCCATATGCTCCATACAGCTTTTTTCCTCTTTCTAATACGGTGCCATGAATTTCACCCAGTGCAATGTTAATATTAAATAAGTATTAAGACAGAAATCTCAAATAATGGTTATGAAGCCAAGCTAATTGTACACAAACATGGTTTAAAATTATTTGCTTGACAAAAGACCTGTTTCTTGCTGTAGGAATTTGAGGTCTACTTTTTGAGCTAGCCACTGAGGTTAATGCAAGTTTTGCTGTTAGTTTAAGAGGGTTGAGATTATTCCAGAAAGTTCTCACTATAAGATTTCTCTGGACTGGATTTTTTTGTATACCTTCATAATCTTTCAAGAATATTCTTCCAAGGCACAGCAAGTCCCCATTAGAATTTCTAAATAAAACAAGCAATAGCCAAATAAAGTAAACTGGTCCAACTGCAGTCATTTGAATGGAATGAGCTTATTCTTCTTACTCTGTTCAGCTGCTCATGCCCAGCCACATGGTATGATCACCTTTTTTGATTTCTTATCTGCATGATCACTCCCTAAACCAGTTCAGTTGGCAAATACATGCTATTTAAACTGTAGAAATTATTACTACACCTCCCCCTTTGCTCCCCCGAACAAAGAACTTAAACAAGGATCTTTCTTGGCAGGTCTAACAGGGGCAGTGAAAGAGAAGCTGGAGAGGAATGAAGGCTGGGGAAAGCAAATGCATTTCCTGAAAGAGCTATGGTTTGAGACTATATACTGAACCATATAGTTGTGATAGTTTTACTCGAGTGGGCAGCCGAGCTCCACCATAATTGCTCTCTCATTCCTCCCCTCCTCAAAGAGAAAGGGGGAGAAAAGACAACACACACAAAGAGCTAGAGGTTTGAGATGAGAATGATTTAATTAAAGGGAAAGGGAATGGGGAGAAAAAGAAACAAAAGAAACAACAAGGCCATGCGGAAGCACAGAGAGAAAGGGAAAAAAAGTTATTCTCTCCTTCCCATCAATGAGCTATGTTTGGCCACGTCCTGGGAAGCAGGGCCTCAAAACACGTACCAGTTATTCAGGAGAGACCCTCCCCCACGAGAGCCCCCCTTTTATTGCTGTGAGTGACATCAGTTGTTATGGAATATCCCTTTGGTTGGTTTAGGTCAGCCGCCCTGGTGATGTCCCCTCCCCATCAATTGCCCACCCCCAGCCTGCTGGCTCCTGGGGGCTTGGAGAGAGTTCTGATGTTGTGCCAGCACTATGCAGCAATAGACACAACCCTGGAGTGATACCAGTGCTGTTCCAGCTACAAGTGCAGAGAAAAAAAAAAAAATAAATAATAATAATAATAATAATAATAATAATAAAATTATCAGAACTGATTAATTGAATGTTTTATCTCCAGTATTGATTACTTACATTACTGTGGTGGTTTTACTCTGGCCGAGCACTGCTCTTTTAGTCCCCCTCTTCATAAGGAAAGGCGGAGAGAATACAATGAAAAGAGGTCAAGGGTTGAGACTAAGACAGGGAGATCTCTCAACAATTACAGTGATGAGCAAAACAGACTAAGAGTAGAGAGACAGTAAAATTTGTTGCAAATAAATAAACATAAGCTAGAGAAGTAAGAAACAAAGAAACCAAAATTGTCTTTCCCCCATCCACCCTCTTCTTCCCCCTACCTCCAAGCGGTGCAGGTGAATGGGGGAATGAGGATTGCAGTCAGCTGACTGCACTTCATCTCCAACACTCCTCCTCACTCACTCTCTTCCCCTGCTCCATATGCGGTCCCTCCCATGGGATGTCATCTTTCCTGAACTGATCCTACATGGGCTCCCCACAGGTAGCAGATCGTCAAGAACTTCTCCAGGTATGGTTCCATAGCACAGGGTCCATCCCTCAGGAGCAAACTGCTCCAACATGGGTCCCCCCCTGTGGTCTCCTCCACAGGCTGCAGTGTGGAGATCTGCTCCATGTGGGATCCATGGGCTTCAGGGAGACAGCCTGCTTCCCAAGGACCTCTCCACAGACTGCAAGGGAAACTTCTTCTCCAGCACCTGGAACACCTCCTGCCCTCCCTCTTCACTGACCTTGGCATCTGCAGGGCTATTTCTCACTCCTCACTCTCCTAGCTGCTGTTGTTCAGCAGTGTTGTTTGTTTATTTTTTTTTCTTAGATCTGCTCTCAGAGAGGTGTAAACAACATCGCTTATTGGCTCAGCTCTGGCCAGCGTCAGACCCCTTATCTAACACAGGGCCACTTCTGGATTCTTCTCACAGAAGCCACCCCTGCAGCCCCCCAATACCAAACCCTTGCTGCATAAACCCAGTACAATTACAGATATTTTTTTTCTTCAGTATCAGAAGATATACCAAAAAGCATTATGGATATATAACTATGATGACCTTGTAAAATCAAGGTTGATTAAGAGATACTTGAATTGATATTACTTAGGCAAGATACTCTTTCCTTCTTGTAAGTCTACATTACAACAGCATTTGTCATTAAAATAAGTATGCAGTAATTTTAAATGGGACACTACCTTCCTCACTGCACACAAAGGGCTTGACCTGGACATGAAATTGGATTCTGTCCTCTGCATGGTCTGCAGTCCATTTCCACAGGGTTTGTGGAAGAAATTTGCTAGTGGACATAAAGAGCAATGGAACAGCAATTCCTAGTTAAAATATATGATTATTATTTTTTTTTTTTTAAGTGCAAAATAGATAGTTATAGCATGCTGTTTGTCCTTCTGCACTACACAGAAAACACAAAAGAATAATCATTTTACCATTTTGATATATTGACTGCATAGTTTACATTTGATTGAAGAATGCTATTTCTTTAGTTTTTAATTCTATCGCTGTATTAATTCTACAGTAAAAATATCTTTATGATGTTAGGAAACCCCTCACAACTACATTTTTCTAAGATAATTTAGTTCAGAAGGGACTTTCATAAGTCAGACTTCCTGCTCATAACTAAGCAAAAATTTTCTTGGTATAACCAGCATTCTCACATTGGACTGAGTAGTCACCCTTTTTTCACAGAATCACAGAATTTCTAGGTTGGAAGAGACCTCAAGATCATCGAGTCCAACCTCTAACCTAACACTAACAGTCCCCACTAAACCATATCCCTAAGCTCTACATCTAAACGTCTTTTGAAGACTTCCAGGGATGGTGACTCCACCACCTCCCTGGGCAGCCTGTTCCAATGCCTCACAACCCTTTCAGTAAAGAAGCTCTTCCTAACATCTGACCTAAAACTCCCCTGGCACAACTTTAGCCCATTCCCCCTCGTCCTGTCACCAGGCACGTGGGAGAACAGGCCAACCCCCACCTCTCTACAGCCTCCTTTAAGGTATCTGTAGAGAGAGATAAGGTCGCCCCTGAGCCTCCTCTTCTCCAGGCTGAATAAGCCCAGCTCCTTCAGCCGCTCCTCGTAGGACTTGTTCTCCAGGCCCCTCACCAGCTTCGTCGCCCTTCTTTGGACCCGCTCAAGCACCTCCATGTCCTTCTTGTAGCGAGGGGCCCAAAACTGAACACAGTACTCGAGGTGCGGCCTCACCAGAGCCGAGTACAGGGGGACGATCACCTCCCTAGCCCTGCTGGTCACACTATTTCTGATACAAGCCAGGATGCCGTTGGCCTTCTTGGCCACCTGAGCACACTGCTGGCTCATATTCAGCCGACTGTCCACTATCACTCCCAGGTCCTTCTCCGCCTGGCAGCTCTCCAACCACTCATCTCCCAGCCTGTAGCTCTGCTTGGGGTTATTACGCCCCAGGTGCAGGACCCGGCACTTGGCCTTGTTAAACTTCATGCAGTTGACCTCAGCCCATCGGTGCAGCCTATCCAGATCCTCCTGCAGAGCCTTCCTACCCTCGAGCAGATCGACACTCGCACCTAACTTGGTGTCATCTGCAAACTTGCTGAGGGTGCACTCAATGCCCTCGTCCAGATCATTGATGAAGATGTTAAAGAGGACCGGCCCCAGCACCGAGCCCTGGGGGACGCCACTAGTGACCGGCCTCCAACTGGATTTGACTCCATTTACCACAACTCTTTGGGCCCGGCTATCCAGCCAGTTTCTAACCCAACGAAGCGTGCGCCAGTCCAAGCCAAGAGCAGCCAGTTTCTTGAGGAGAATGCTGTGGGGAACGGTGTCAAAAGCCTTGCTGAAGTCAAGGTAGACCACATCCACAGCCTTTCCCTCGTCCACCCAGAGTGACACTTTGTCATAGAAGGCGATCAGGTTCGTCAAGCAGGACCTGCCTTCCATAAACCCATGCTGACTGGGCCTGATCGCCTGCTTGCCCTTCCAGTGCCGCATGATGACTCCCAAGAGGATCTGCTCCATAAATTTTGATAATTTTTGCCAAGAAGTGATATGGCTACATCTCCTTTTCCTTGAAAAGGAAGTCTTGATGGCTACATCTCCTTTTCCTTAAAAAATAAAAAATAAATAAAAAAAAAAAATCTCCCTGTGTCTTTTATATGTCTGGTCACACTACTTAGACTGTTCACATGCCATTTACTCCCGCCTTCTTACAGGCTCAGTGGCATCTGCTGGGCACACTCCAGTGTATAAATATCTGTCTTGTATAGGAGAGACCATATATAGACCCAGAAGTTCAGATGTGGCTTCACAAGTGCTTCATATAAGGTAAAGAGTTACTTGGATGGACCTCGTTGGATCTGAGGGTTTCTCTTCACGGTTCAATGTGTGCTTGGATTTCTTCACTGAAGGTCACATCTGGCCTACAAATATATTCCTTATTTTCTCAATATCTGACTTGAGAGCTCTGGGACCTGATTTATAGAAAGGATGAATCTAGAGCTCAAACCAGATATTGTAATGGCATTTCATACTAGAAAACTAAAATAGATAGATTCCTTTTTTTTTTGTTTGTTTAATTTCTGTATATCTCTGTTCATCACTTGAAAAATAACTTCACTCCAACTCCTAGGTATGCTACAAAATAATAATAATAATAATAATAATAATAATAATAATAATTCATGTTTATGATATGTTCAGGATCCCCAGAGCACAGCTCACAAGAAGAAAAATAACCCCATCTTTGGAGCAACATTTGATTAGTGTACATAAAAGAAGAGGTTGAAGAGAGATAAAAATTTTGCAAAATCTTCCTGGTGACAGAACTCCACACATCCTGGATACTTGAATAAGGGACTGGCAGGCTGGGTTGGGGCATGGGGAGAGAAAATTATGAAATTGTATTACATAGACTGTGTTATAACACATATGAAGGACTCTGGCTATTAATGGTGAGAAGCACATCCAAATGCTTAACTTTAATTTGTAAGTTTTCAGAAATTGTTATCTACACAGATGTAGGTGCTCTTAAAAGCAGAAATAAAATATATTATAAAAGTGTTAATTTCAGTATATATTGAATTCTTAAAATGGCACAGAATTCATTGAATTTTTCCATTGAAATAAAATTAATATACTCACAAACATACACAATATTGATAATTAACTTTGTTTCTGCCAATTTAGACACCATATAAAGCATCAGCTTCAGTTGCAGGTAGTCATATTGATATGCTGACACAAAAACCTTAAATATAATCAAAGTTTTCATTAACTTATACCTTATATGCTATCAAGAGTACTCTGGTGAATAATATGTGAAATAGATCTAAATTAAGTGCAGCAATATCTGTCCAAAATATCTTAAAACCCGAGACTTTTAACATACACTCTCCCAATTACATTACTCAAAGTACAATAGGAAAAATGATTACATCATTCAAAAGTGGAATATCTTAAGCAAAGAAAGAGTTTCACTTCTACCATTTATATATATATATATATATATATATATAGGATATGATAATGCAAAATATGGTGATAGCACCTTTTGGTCTTTTTGTACAGGTTGTTTTGTTTGGTTATCTTGTTTGTGTAATGGAGTACTTGAGTAAGAACAATACATGCTAGGATATGGACTCTGTCCCAGTCTGCCCCTCAAGTCAACTCTACATAAACCCACTGCTGGCAGCAGCATCTCTGCAGCTTGCTACCATACTGTCTCAACAGTTATAAAGAAAGACATAGCTTGGGTGGTTCCCTATTTTCCATGTGAGCATGCTGTGGAGACAGAGAGAATACTAACAGTATATGGGGCTGAACAGATTGTTCCAGTCAGTTCACGCAATAGAAACAAGCATATCAGGCCTGAACTTCAGTTTTATTAACCAAAAAATACTCTTCTGCTTCACAGCTCAGTTAAAATATAACACCTGCACATAACTTGTAACCTTGTTGTGACAATACAAGGTGACTCGGGGATTGAACAAGAACTAATTTTAACTTACTCTATAGTCATATCCATGATTATCATTCCTATATATTTCATTTAAGAGATATAAGGTGATGAGTAGCAAGAGTTTGGGCTTCAGTATACTCTGGTCAGTCTATACATACTTACACATTAAAATACAGGAAATAATATTTAAATAACAGAAAGTATAAACCAAATAATGAATAGTGTGATAGATATAGAATATAATAATTTTTTTAATATATCAGTTATGCAAATATCAGTAGAAAGTTATCAGGAAATACTTAAAAAATAGATTGTACAGATCTATTAGATCTAAACTCATGCTTTTTTGAAATTCTAACACTATCACCTACAGGTAGGAAACTAATACTTGTTATTAGGATAGACCTAGTATAACACAAAGGAAGAAATAAAATGTTTGCAATCATCTCTCTGGTAGAGCAAACAGCCTGTTCTCACAGGTAACTAGTGACAGGAACGGAGGAAATGGTCTCAAGTTATGCGAGGGGAGGTTTGGGTTGGAAATTAGGAGACATTTATTCTCAGAAAGAGTAGTCAGGATTTGGAATGAGTTGCCCAGGGAAGTGGTGGAAGTGGTGAACACCCCATCCCTGGGGGTGTTCAAGGAAAGGTTGGACCTGGTGTTTAGAGACATTAATTAGTGGGTGACTTTGGAAGTAGGGAAATGGTTGTACCAGATGATCTTGGAGGTATTTTCCAACCTTAATGATTCTGTGATTGTAGTCACTCAAGTACTAAATTCATACATTGCTTGGTTTAGATCAGATACTCAGATTTCTTCATTCTGATGAAAACATCATAATCAAAGAATATATACTGTTTTGTTTCAGTTATAGTATATTGTAACAGTATATTGTTTCAGTTTTATCCATCAATAATACTTGAATTTGTATACAATATTTAAAAAACTAAAAGCCTGTACTAAGAACTATCAGGCAGATTTTGAAATCTAATCACTCATAATCACTTGGGAGACTGGTTCAATATTGCTTCAGAACATAATGAACATATTTCCTTACCCTTATTTATTTATTTATTTATTATGACATGTCTTAAACAACTAGCTCTGGAATATATCTGTCATTCTGAATAAAGCATTTCTCTCTAATCCTGTCTGAAAAACTTAACTTTCTGGAAGAGGTCCACCACAGACACTCCACTTCTGCACAGTGTTTATAACTAGTAACTGTAAAAAAAAAAAAAAAAAAAAAAAAAAAACTAGCCATCTGCCTGACATTGATACCTATGAATCTGGTCCTTAAATACATCAGTCTGTCTTTGTATTTAATAGATACTATTAGCCTATACTTTAGGTAGGTATCTAACATAGGCTAGAGGACACATAAGAGGTAGATGCCTTAATCTTGAGTCACTTTCACCTTTGTGTCCAACATTAGACAAGTATATAAATCTTTTTTTGTTGTTGTTGTTTATTTATTTCTCCCATCTCCTGACCATACATATATATATATATATGTTTAAAGCATTGTAATTAAGTTATTGGATTTAATCCTTCTTTTTAATCCTTCTTGTGTGTGCATGTGTGATTTCTCCTCTGTGGAAGGAACTTAACTCTGAGGCAAACCAAAGTCCTGCCTGCCCAATCTTAAATCTTGGAGGAAATCAGAGCTGTGTGCAGGCTTCTGTTTCATTCTCTTTGCAGTGTCTTGAGGCTCTCAGTCACACACCCTTGTCTCAGCCACTCTATTGTATGGCTCCGTATGCCCTAATATTCCCTGTTGGCAATGTTTACTGTATTTGCAGGCATTTTATACCACCAAAATGCATAAAGAAACCCAAGGGAACTGGACAGTCAGACCCTGAGGTGTTACTGTATTTCTGTGCATAAAGGGAGAAAGATTTCTCTTAGACAAAGAGTGTCACCCTGTCTTTACTATCCATCTTCAAGAATGCACTTGAAAAGTAAGTCTACAGAAACAGAATATTAGTATTTTGGCTTGAATTCAGTTGAATAGTCATTATAAGCTTGTGGCAAAGACAGGGAGGCTGAGTAACTAGAGGCAGAAAAAGAAAGAACACTCACAGCACACAAGTTTAAATACATACATAAAATCCTTTGGGTCTTAGGATATATTTAAAGAGTCTTTTGTAGAGAATATATACATATACTCAGTATTTTATATATTTATAGATATATTTATAATAAACTTTTATTTTTTGTCAATAAAGAGCCAGCCACTCATTTGGAAAAGAGTTCTCTATTGGAAGCATTTTACTGAGCATTTTACTCTCATGAAAGGTTCAGTCTGTTTACAAGTTAAAACCAAACTGGACCAGATTGCAACTAGATTAAATGTGCTGTAGAGAAAAAAAAAAAAAAAAAAAAAAAAAAGTCCTTTTAGAAAAACTTGTACTTCAATGAGGCACTTATCTATATCTTCTGTAAGATAATGAGGGTTTGCCCTCTGTTTAGAAATTCATAACACAATAAAGCAAACAGTGGCTGTACACTGTGCTCTCCAGAATATTTCCCTTTCTGACATCTTTAGTATTTTCAGTGGCTTGAGGATATGTTACGTCTAAAAAGAATGTGACTTTACATCAAACTGCAAAATATTCCTTTGGCAGCATCAACTGGCCTTGCATACCCTGAACTTGTGAACATTTGTTCAGGGGGCTTTTTCTCAAATAAGGAACAAACTGCTCCAGCTGCAGGTCACTCAAAGCTAAATAATAATAATAATAAATAAATAAATAAATAAATAAATAATAATAAAAAATCCCAGAGACAAGGCAAGCCAGCAAAATTTATCAGCAGTTTAATTCCCCAAAAGGGAACCAGGGGCCATTACATGGCCATTAGCATAGCCAGCACTAGAGTCACAGACACAGTAGAGACAGCCAAGCAGCCAGAGAAGAAATCAGCCAAGGGCTTTGCAACAGACACAGATGTTGCTGCTAAAAAATTTATATTAGACTTTGGCATCTGAGTCCTTTATCTGTCAAATATGTCCTGTCTGAGACACCAGCTGTGAAGTTTGCTGATGAAAGAAGAAGATGGGAAAAAGCTAAACTACATTTAGATCATAGCACTCTGATTCCTTCTAAAGAACTGTAAGTTATCTCAAAGGGTCAATGTCTCACTTATTAAAACTCTTATAACCTTTTCTGGCAGAGTTTTTAAAAGTTCTCATAAGCTGCAATGGCACATCTTATGCAGAAATAGCACATCTTATGGAGAAATCTGGATTCAGATGTACTCAACAACAAACTGCATTCTCTCACACAAAAGGATTGTCTTCTAGGGGAAGAGTACCCAAAATAAAATGAGCATTATGGATAGGCTGTCTCTAAACTTAGTTGCCATATCTATAGTGTTAGAATAAGTCAGCCTGCAAAAATAGGAGTAGCTGAATATTTTTCATTGCTTGTTTCTTGCCCTTTGAAGATCTTACATTTGGATTAATTGTGTAGTTTCCTCAGGAAGTTTGACAATTGCTTTAGCTTTCTCTGCTTTCCTTTCCTTTTCCAAACACCTCACTATTTTAGTTACAGTTCAAAGATCTGTTCATGGTCTTAAAATTCTGATATGAACTCTTGACTTAATTTTTCTTCCCTACAAGAGAGAATGGTATTCAGTGAACATCATTCTTCTCCTACAATATGCAATAATTAGTATTCCTTTTGAAAAGAAAATTAGATTATATTGCCAGTTTTTCAATATCATGAACACAGCAATAACAACAAGATCAGTTCTTTAAAGTGATTATTTTGTATTATCATAAAATAAAACATTCAGATAGCAGCAGATATAATTGTATTATGATGAGGCAATGCAGGTTGTGCAAATTGGTTTTAGTGATACAATATTCACTTGTAGCCAAATATATATAAATGTGTTTTGCTCTACAATTTTACTTATTTATGAGTAGATGAAAGTATCTTTTTTCTTTTAATTTTGTCCATCTACTGCTGTTTAGAATAATCTAGTACACAGTTTCTAGTGTTTTTTTTTTTGTTGTTGTTGTTTTGTTTTGTTTTAACTTAACCAGCATTATCAGTTAAATTTATTTATTTATTTATTTATTTATTTATCTCCTAACTGCTATAGCTAATGCTGCTGTACCAAATTACTTCTCTTTCTGTAACAAACAACCAAGTGCACTCTGACTTTTTAATAATATATTCAGACTCACTTTCTTATCTTTTAAAGATAAACCCTGAGGACTTGAGGATAACTGCTTGGGCTAATGCTGTTGTCATAAATTCCTGCACTGGTTTGCTTACTAGCCTTCCCTTAATCAGACCTACTCTGGAGTATATTGTGCACCAGGGAGATGAGATACAGAGTATAAGATAACACAACAAACCTTTAGGCAGTTATAATGATTTGAAAGACTCAATTCAAAAACTGAGAACAATTTATTTTCAGTCCATCAGACAAAACCTCTGATTTGACTGATTAATTAAGATTAAATAGACCACAATACTTTCTTTTAAAGCACAGCAAGAGGATAGGTATTATTACTCCCCCAAGCCTTTAGGAACTTTTTGAGGTGAATGTCCTAGTCACAAGCCTAAAATATAAGAATCTTCCTTCCTTCCTTCCTTCCTTCCTTCCTTCCTTCCTTCCTTCCTT
>NC_048893.1:166914861-166927932 GCF_011077185.1 Oxyura jamaicensis
CTTCCTTCCTTCCTTCCTTCCTTCCTTCCTTCCTTCCTTCCTTCCTTCCTTTTCTCTTCTATTGTCCCACGACTCTTGAATTAATTTTTGCACTATAATGCAGTGCCAATGAGAGGGACAAAAAAACATCCCAACAGATATTTTAGTTATTAAAAGCCTCCCTGAAAAGGTAAATTTTATCCTTTCAACTTGAAATGAAGCAAGTATTGAACTAATTCAATCTGCCTCAAAAACAAACTGGTAGGCTACTATATTAAAATGAACAACAATAAAATTATTTATTATTTTCTGTATGTACTTTCTGAGTATAAGTAATTTGTCAGTTCTTTTTCAAAAAATATTGTACATAATTACTCTGGCAAGGATACAGTAAAATCAGTCTTTGGGTCACTGTTCTGAAACCTTGAGTAAATCAACAAACCCTGAGGTAGACAGTCTTTTTTGAGATTCTCTCTAACCTCAGCATTTTTTCTTGGTTTTGTCTAAGCAGCTGCCAATGTTGAATGCTCCTTCAAGAATCCTGCTATTCATGGAAGTACTGGGTGCTTTTCATCCAAAGAATCCTAATATTCCCTATTCACTTTTTACAGATGTGAGATACTAATAAAAGTTTTCTGTATTTCACTCAGAAACAAAAAAAACAAATTCTAGACTTTTAAAGCAACTGCAGCCTTTATATTATTTTAATAGACTTTCTAAATGCCAGTTCTGACACATAGGCACTGATTGTTTTACTTACACACTTTGAATGTTAGCTCTAGTGTGTGCTCAGTCATCCTGTTGCCTGAGTAGCCATCTGAGCTATGTCCCAAATATGGGTCAGGTATAGGCCAAATTGCTGCCTTCAGACTTTCAGAGCAGGGAACTTACCGAAGTGATGACTTCTTTTATTCCAAAATGTCTTTGTTTCCTTCTCAGAGAATCAGGGCATCTAAGGAGGCACAGGTTTAGATACAGACTTGGGGATGAATATGCAAACATGGAAAATATACGCAGGTACAGCCAAAGGACAAACTCAGAAACTTCACTTGTCTCCACCTTCCCCAATAAACATCTAATCAATAAAAGATCAAAGGCCTAGAATAAATAGGCTAGTGACTAGGAAAAATATTAATGGATAATAAACTGAATTTCCACTCTGCTAGACTGGAATTTAGACCTTGAATCTCCTGAGTTATTTGTCCTTGTGAAAAAGAGGAAACAAGACAACCAAGTCTCTCATTTTTCTTAAGAAAGCTGTTCTAGGTTTTTTCACCAACACTTTATGGCAGAAACATAGAGACTTGGGAAGTCAAAAAGACACCTTAGCACTGTAAGTAATACATTCATCAGGAGTGTCCCTCCTATGAATTTTTAATTCTTTCATGTCTGGGAATTGATTCAAGAAGGAGACTTTGAGAGCAATTCTACATTACAACCAGCTACAAGACAATGTCACTAGGAAACATTTTTAACATTTTAACTTTTCAAGAAAAAAGGTTACTGTGTTAAGTAGAGAAATGTAGGCAAGACAGCAACTATTTGGCACCATGAATCCTTATACTAAATGGGCTGTAATAAATCAATTTAACCCCTATCCAGATTTAAAGATTTCAAAGCTATTAATTTTCTTATCTGACCTACGCTGAGTATGCTGTAATGAAACCTCAAACTATAAACTCCAGTAAGCAGAGCAGGAAACTAATTACCATTTGAATAAGCATTTAAAATGAAACTAAACTAAACTAAAATAAATCTTCTGAACAATTCACTAAATGTTACTGATGAGTCAGCAAGTTGTACTGTCCCCTTTTCAGACTTGATTCAATGTACCTGAATATGGCTTTAGTTTTAAGCATGTGTACAATAGTATTCCTACTTAGAATAGTATTCCTACTTAGAAAATATCTCAACACTTGTCAACATTCTTTACTTAACTCAGTTACATGCTTGAGTGCTTCACATAGTTGAGCTTCACATGAATATGAGAAAGAACCAATGAATCTGTATATTGTTACTAAGCTACTAGAAATAACAACTTTTCAATAAAACAAATGCAGCCACAAAAGCCAATCTGTGTTTTACATAAGTGTAGACACATCAGCCCCTTATAATCTGAAACCTAATAACTGCATATGTAATTCTTTTTTGAAAGTGTGATAAATAGATATTTATATATATAGTAGATTCCAAATTGCTTGCTTGTTACTGTTCTGTCATGTGTAGGATTCAATAATTTTAATATTTTGTTTTGAATGGAATTTAAGCAGCAATATCACTTTAAATATACAACTGTGACATCTTCATAAAATAATTCAAAAAAAAAAATTCCTCAGCATTTCTATTTCATAAAAGATTTTGACAAATAAGCTATAGAGTTTTTTTTAATCGCTTCCTAATCTTTTGTAAATACAATTTAATCTAGAAGCAATTCACCCATATCTTGACCTACTAGTTGAGCTGTAACTGTGTTAAAAATTGAAAACAAACAAACAAAAAAAATGTTTCCAGAAGAGGTAAGGTTAAGTTGATAGGTAGGAGTGTCAATTTCCATATATTTGAGCTATCCTGTCTTTCTTCACCTACATCTGTTCTGAAAAATAGAGGTTGAATACTTCTATTTAAGTTTTTCTAGATTAAAACAAAAGAGAACATGCTTAATTAACATATCTAATGTAATTAAAACCATGCATAAATAAGAGTTGTTTTCTGGATCAAGTTCAAACAGGTAAGTAAATGTAGTCTGTCTAAGGCAAACTATTAAAAATAACACTAAGTCAAATGTTTAATTTGGATCATTTGGATCATTTTTCTGTGTATTTATTATGTGCTCATTTTGTATTACTATACATTTATTTTAAGCAGTTGGAATAACTGGAATTCATACTTAAAATTTAATAACATCTATAGCAACTTGTGAATAATGTATCTGAGTGTGGTTAAAAAATCATCAGGCTGATTCAACATAGATATCAAAGTCAGATACCTAAACATGTGGAAAATATATATATATATATTCCCATTATCTTCATCAAAGACTTGAACTATACACCACTCTCAAAGTCAGGGCTGTGAGTATACCAATAGGCTGAGCCATGCTTTTTTTCTGAACAGCTGACTAGATTTCCAGGCATGATCATGAATCTAGCACCTCACCATTAACCTCTCTTTGTCTTACCACTGATAGTTAATGGACTGCTGATGAATGTTGTTACTAGTACCCAACTCTGTTCAACCTTCAAGACTATGACCTCACTAAGGTTACCCTATGCTCACAGCCCATCACCTCTCATGTAGCTGCCTTTTTCCTGTGGTTATCTGATGTAGTTCTCAGAGACAGATCCACCCCTCTGCATTTTTACTTAATTGAAGTATAATTCTTTGGCCACTATTTGCCTAAAACTTCTTGCAATTAAAGGAGAGACATGTCTTTACAGAATGAATTAAATAATCTATAATGATGTAATCAATGTAGAATCATAGAATATCCTTATTTAGAAGGGACTGACAAGGGTGAGTCCAACTCCTGACTCCTCACAGGGCAACCTAAGAGTTTAACCATATTTGTAAGAATATTATCCAAATGTTTCCTGAATACCAACAGGCCTGGGGCCATAACCACTTCTCTGGGGAATCTGCTCCAGTACCTGACGACCTGCTCAGTAAAGAACCTTTTCCCTAATACCCAATGCAAACTGCTTCAAACAGAGCTTTAAGCCATTCTCTTGCCTCCTACAACTAGTCACCAGATAGAGGGTGTGCTGGGTCTGGCTGGAATGGAGTTCACTTTCTCCAGTGCAGCCCATATTGTGTGGTGTTCTGCCAGACATACACTGATATCACACCAACGTTTTGTTTATTGCTGAGCCATGTTGTCACAGGAACAAAGCTTTCCTTCCAACTCATCCCTCCCTTCCCCCAGACACCAGTAGTCTGAGGGTAGGCAGATGTCTGTGAGGGGACATAGCTAAGACACCTGACTTCATCTAACAAAAGGGATATTCCATACCATATGATGTCATCCTCAACCATAAAAGCTGGGTGGGAGGATTTTTGTTAGGAAAGCATTTATTCTCCTGAGAAGCCACTACCTGTATTGAGGCCCTGCTTCCCAAGAAGTAGCTGACCGTCTCTTGCTGATGACAAGTAGAGAGTAAATGTTTCTTTTCTCTTTTTGCTCAGCCTCATTAAGAAGTTCTAGACAGCAATGAGATCACTTTTCACTCTCTTCTTTTATAAGTTGAATAAACCAAATATCTTCAGCCATCCCTCATAAGAACTGCTTTCTGGTCTTTTCACCATATTTGTTGCCCTCCCTTGACACATCTGAATATTTTCATATCCTTCTTATATTGTGGAGCCCAAAACTACACCCAGTATTTGAAGCTGCGTAGTCTTCACCAGTTCTGAGTATACTGGGACAATCAATTATTTTGACTGGTTAGCTAGACTGTGCTTAATGAATGCCAGGATATGGTTGGCCTCTTGGCTGCCAGAGCACATTGTTGACTCAGATTGAGTTTACTATCAACCCAAACTCCCAGATTGCTCCCTGCAGGGCTGCACTCTTGCCACTTGTTTCCCAACCTATACATACATTTGTGGTGGTTTTACTCGGGTGGGCGGCTGAGCTCCACCACAACCACTCTCTCACTCCCTCTCCTCAAAGAAGAACGGGGAGAAAATATGATGAAAGGGGCTCAAGGGCTGAGATAAGGACGAGGAGATCGCACATTAATTATCGTGACAGGCAAAACAGACTCAGCATAGGGAGACAGTAAGATTTATTGCCTATTACTAACAAGCTAGAGAAGTGAGAAACAAAGGAAATAAACTAAAAGTACCCCGTCTTAAATCTGCTCTATCAGAGGTGCAAAACAAGATCACTTATTGGCTCAGCTCTGGTCAGCAGTGGGGCCCTTACCAAACATGGGACAGCTTCTAGATCCTTCTCACAGAAGCCACCCCTATGCCCCCCTTCTACCAAAATCTTGCCACGTAAACCCACTACAATGTTCAGGATTACACTGTCCCAGGTGAAGAAGCTGGCATCTGTTCTTGTTAAATTTCATATAGTTAGTGATTGCCCTGTGCTCTGGTTATAGATGTGATGCGGAGAAAATTTGGTATCATTGAAACTGAAACATAAGTGATTGATGCTGTTTTTAAGTCATTTAGAATTTCAAATTACTCTACTAAGGGCTGGCAGATGCACAACATACAAAAACACTCATACAGTCTGTAAGCATCCACTGGAAACCAAACTGAATACCCTAAAGCTGTAATATGTCATATGGTCTCCCACAGTTATATTCCAAGAATTAAAAGGATGAATTCAGTCCCAATTCATGGGATAGGTTTTTATTTGATCTTTGTCTTAGCCCTCTGTCACTGAAATACAGTAAAAATAAATATACTTCTCTACTATGTAAAGCTGCTAATTACATAGATGATTGAGAGGAGTTCATTTATTATGATGGGATAATATTTCAGTATTAGTGAAGGTAATATGCAAGCATATAAACGGATCAAGTGTTTAAGTTATATCTAAGCTACATCTAAGCTACTTCCAACTCACTAGAAATCAATTCTCTGTAATGTTTAACACTAAGAACAGTACCTGAAATAGTATTGCCTGAGCTAAGTAACAGTTGTCTTACTAATTGTCAAGTATATTCTCAGAGATACCATAGAAGAAGGAATATTTTTAATGAGGATATGTCCATACTGTTTAGAGCGTAAGAGAATTTAATACTATGAATGCAAACTGTTCCATGGCAACTGGCCTGAACTTCAAACAACAGTCCTTGGTAGGTTTAATTTACTACCCTTAATGCAGTTTTTGTGCTCTTCCATAATGTTCATGCAGGGATAGGTTCTTTAAAAAAGACAAGGTTCCTCAACAAAGGAAATAATAATAAGAAGAATAGCAATGATAACAATAATAATAATAATTTAATAACAATTATATGTAGGGTAAACAAAAGGAACAACACTATACATTTCCTCAAGTAAGCTGGTCCAATAACCATCCAAATGAAGAGTTAGTCTACATAACCTGAGCAGAATTTGGTGTTTTCTTGAGATTTAGACAGACCAATGTTGTATTTATTGAAATAATTCTGCTCAAATTTTTGGTGTGGGCAAAGGGAACCATAACAGATATGTGTTCCATAATTATTAGTTTAATTAGAGTCCTAACAGTCTAATCAAAATACAAGTTATTATTGGCCTGATTACAAAAATAGCAACATTCATGAGTCATTGACACAGTGAAGACATGGGCATGAGGGAGGTAAAGAAGAGTCATTAGTTTCATTAGGTCTGATGGAATTTTCCCTTCATTTGGTCCACTTTGAACTGTTTTTACACATTTTCTTGTGAAATGTGTTAATTTGATTCATGTCAGTGTGCAACAATGCTAGGGCCGCATGATGAAATATAACTTTCTATTTAAGAAAAACAGAGTGATTAGAGTACATAGTTCTTGTATCATGCAAAGGAACGGTCCAGCAATTTGTGTAAATAGAGGGTTTGAAGGGTGAACATTGAGACTCTAGTCTGGGAGATAAGAGGACCAAGGAGTTTTTTTAGGAAACTGCTGACTTTTGCATGGGATGCTGCCCAAGCCTCTGATATCTGGCAAAGAGATCCACCAAATAAGGAGAAAGGGGGAGTTGAAAGATGACTAAAGGACAAAGCCTGGGAGGAAGACTATGAGCCTTCAGCACAAGAGACCCCCAGAAAGACCACCAGAGACTCATACGCATGCATCCGGAGAGGGTTTGGATTCCGGGAACTAATTATAATAACCCTGCCTTTTCTAGGAATAGTGATGAATATGTATTAGTCTAGGAGCATAAAAATCAACCACCTGATGTAATAGGTGTGCGTCTTGGTGGAGCAGAGACTCCCAGTGCACCCAGCGCTATTTGCTTGCCTCTATTCACTTAATAAATTACAAACTTTAATTAGAATCTTATTTGGGACTCAGTCATTTATCACATTCTTAACACAGCCTGCTTGGCTGATATTTTTTCCCCTTTCTTCCTAGAAAACATTTGACTGTTTGCACCACTTAGCTATTAGGTATAGCAGCATGATAGTTTCCAAAAGCACTGTAAAGATCTTCTATTTTCTTCTTTAATGTCTACATAGGATTGCCAGACTTTTATCATAGAGGGTAATCACAGAGCTAAGTCGGGACAAGTTAGGTGATAGTCACCTGTCTGCAGAATAATTACTATCATAGTTCAAACTATCAGACTCAGACAGGACAGACAAGTCCTGAGGGTCTTATTTGTCAGGCCAATAAAATAACTGCAATAGGAATTACAAAATTATATTTTTTAGACTACAAAATAAGCAAAGGCTTCTTTTTACTTTTGGGGCATGGGTTGAAACTAAACAGCAGAAGAGAAAAGAAAGTATCTTATGCCCTCCAGGAATAAAAATGAATTTAAAATATTATTTCAGTATATTCTTTCATCAGAGGCTATCTTGCATAAAGAATAAGTAATTTCTATGTAAACATATAGCTCAATAAATCTGATATTAAATTCAGTTAAATCAATAGCTAAGCTTTCATTTATTTTCATATGTTTTGAATAAAGATCTGCCCCAACAAAAAAAGTCACTTCAACATTGTTTAATTGTTTGATTAAATTAATTGATTCCAAAACTAGGATTGTCATGTGAAACCTCAGAATGATGAGCCTTGTGTGACATAATAATCCATTTGTGACTATATATATTTTTTCCTGTTTATTATTAAAATAAAAAAATGTAAATGAAACACACCACTTTCTATATTTTTTGCATTAAAATATATATCCAAGAATAAATATATTGTTCTATTTTATAAGTTGGTACGATTATAGTAAACTGTAGAAAAATACATTTTCTTTTTTCTTGCTTATAAACTTTTTTTTTTTTTTTTTTTTTTTTTTTTTTTTTTTTTTTTTACCCCCAGGATATCTGGTGCCTAAAACAAGAGCAGAACAGCTCCAGACTTTCTCATTTTGTCATTAAAGAAGTTCTGGATTTGTAGGTCTTGCTGTGAAGATCACAGTATGTATATTTATAAGTCTGGCATATCATTCTCACTGACTGAGTAGTCTGGTTGCATTTTTTTGATCTTCTCAGAAGCTCAGAGATGATAATTCACAGAGGAGCACTTGTGATGCTGTGAACAGACCCAGTTCTTTAAAAAGTTGACCTTGGAATCAGTTTTGAGGGACAGGATCTAAAAGAGAGGGAAAAAAGAGTTGTGGATCTTGGTGAACTGTCTTGTGGTGTAAGTGTATGGTATGTGACCAATATACATTGGATCTGAAGCACAGACATATGACATCTGAGCTGGCCAGCATAAACTTCCTTAAAAACTTACACTTAAGGAAGTAACCTTAAATAGAGAGAAATATACTAACTTAAGACATTGTAGATACCAGCTCATATATGCCAGTTTTCCTATCTTAAACAGGTTGGAAGAAAATATATATATTTTCTTATATATATATATATATATATATATATTCTTATATATATATATTCTTATATATATACATATATATCTGCCTCAATTATTAAAGTCACCTAATGTGATAAACTGAAATGTAGAAGTATCTTCTCTAGACCTACTAGAGCTAAATTCTAGTGCTAAATTCTCATATAGCTAAGGAGTCCTCCATACCTCTTTTGTACAAGTGTGGCATTGCTAGACAACCTGAGGTTAGACAGCAGGACAACCAAAACTGCATTAGATGAGTTTCCCAAATATTCTAATGAAGTTAATGTTGTTTGTGGACAATTTAATTGTATTGCTAGTTCCTTGTATTTTTCTTGCCTTGTAAAATTTGGTTTGGGTCCATACACCTTTAAAACATTGCAAGTAAATTTTTCCCATTTACTTCCAATTACTCAAAAACTTAAAGGACTTTAAAATCTTTCTCTTCCATTCTCTCTTTCAAATGTTCCTCTCAATGTACTAATAAATAAATAAATCACAATATACACTATTTGCACTATGTGTTCCTGTTAGAAAACAGGGCTTAGAAAAGAAGTTAATGGAAAACAAATAGAATTCCAACTTTTTTTTTTTTTTTTTTTTCTCCCTATCTTTTTTAATCTATATCTAAAGAGCTGCTTTAGAAATCCAATTTAATTATATTCCCTATGTGCTAATGTTAAGAAATAGAAGTCTTCTCCATTAATATTCAAAGAAATGTTTGAACTGGGTTGTCAAAACAATGACAGCAATGACAGAACCTGCAATTTAGCTTTCACAAAACTTTTTAAAGTAGCCTCTGGAGACTTATGAATACATTTAGAAACACAAAGATGAGAATTGCCAGGATCCATTATTGTCCATTAACCTCTCAGCTAATGCCAGTTACAATATCTGAGGATATTTTGCCACTTTAAAAATTGTGATCGTGCTCACCCTTTACATATGGGCAATAATACCCATATTTTATAATGAGAGTTGCTTTGCTCAAGTAATAATCTCCAGTAAGTGAACTCATGTTCAGCCTTTCCAGAAAAGCACTATTCTTTGCTGTAAATTACCACAAGAAAATGTAGAAACGATTTCTTCTATTTTGTTCACCCCAAATAAAGATTATTCAACAGAACTGTTTGTCTGTAAGTCACTACAAAACTGCAGTTATAACAGAAAATGTGGCCTTCTCCCTCCTAATAAAGAAAAGGAAATTATTGTAGGAAATCACTTTCTTAGCATTGAGATAATAATATTTTTTTTTTTCTTTTTTGACTTTTCAAGTTATCATTAGTTTTGCTAGATCAAGACCAAATACCATATAATTCCAATGCTCTATTTCAGTCAAATGAAAATCCCTACCAGTTACTAATTTTCTTATGGAGCCTGTTTCATCTCACTTCCTCTTTTCCTGTTTTGTTTGTTTGTTTGTTTGTTTGTTTGTTTGTTTAAGTTTGGTTTTAACTAAGGTAGCTCATGAATGACAATATGTTACACCTGCTTTTGTGTCTGATTATAATGAGCAAAAAATATTTTTTCCCAGTAATTATGAGTAAGTTGAAGATGTTGTTTCATCTAGATCTCAGTCAAATAAATTATTCAACTTTTAATAACACTTTGCTGTTGACTAAAACGGGCACAGAATTTAAATTGAAATTTCAGAGTAAAGAGTTTGGAGTGTTAATTAATCTTAAGATCCTTATTTACTTATTTATTTATTTATTACAATGAAACTTAATTCAAAAGTATATTGTATAAAGAATCCCTGATAAACCAATAAGAAATGAAAGATCAGAATCTTACCATTGTCAGAAAGTAGAGAATCTTTTACTTTTATCATATCTGGATACTGTTACTTGTATTTTCCTAAATGATAAGTAGCTGCAGAAAGTCTTTAACACACAAAATTCATTCTGTTTAGGTGAGACTAACAGACAGCATCATTGCAAGGTTAATTATAGTAATTTTGAAGCAGCTACTTCATGTTACCAGAAGGAAACAAAATGTAGACATTATTATTAAATATTCATTTTTACATATTAAGCAAAAGTTGCTACTTTGTTTTGGAAGACCAAAGAATTAAATATACCATAAGATAAAATAAAGGATATATCTTAAAAATAAACAATTCTCATGCTTTAAAATTCTTCTTGACAATATTAAAATAAACATCTGAAAAAATTGTGCCATGTAGGATTTCATTCTTTTTCTTGCTAAGTAGTAAGAAAAATATGCTTTTAGCTACTTTTGTTATATTCAGCATTTCTTTCAGCATCTCTCATCTGTCTTCTCTCAACATCTCATCTGTCTAGATGTTTTTTACCTACCATTTATTAATTAAGATATGGAAAATATGTAAGGATTTACAGACAGTCCTCTGTGACCTCTAGAATTTACCAAGAACACAGCTGATCTCAAGATCTGATGTGTTTTCACTTTTGAGTGTTGGTTTTGGTTGTTGTTTGTTTGTTTGTTTATTGTGGTTGTTTTTTTTTGTTTTGTTTTGTTTTCCCGATATTAATGCAGTGACATAAAGTGTTATTTTTTAATTACATTCAAAATGCATACTTGGGACAGGGAATTCAACACCAGAGACATGTAAACAATTTCTTCTGAATCTTGTATGATAAATCTGGTTCAGGATTAGGTATTAAAACTGAGGGGCTTTATGGAATTGTAAGACATTTCATAACACAATTACAGCAATATTAGGAATCCTTTCCTAACTGAAGCAAATTTTATTATCATACATTGTCAAGATAGCTGTTGCCAAAAAATCATTCCACCTACCTTAAACTTCTCTGAGGATTTATTCTATTCTGTGAAAGAAATAATTTTTTATTTTTTTTTTTTTTTAAAAAAAGGCATAAAAAAGCCTAGGAAATTGAATTAAAGTATTTGAAGCTGGGTAAAATAAATGGTATTCAAAATGACCCAAAAATATAGTGTATGTTTTTAAAATATATGTGTAGATATGAGACATTAATTCTGACACCTCATAATTCAGGTTGCTAGTCAGAATGATATCTCAAGTAAAATGAAGAGAATAATACATTGGTTTATATTTAGGCAGAGAGATGATTAATATAATATATTTTTAAAGGGAAACAAGAAAACATGTCTTTGAAGTTTTCAGCAATTCTCTTAAAGCATTTCAAGTGCTTATTAGTTTATTAAAAAAAAAAAAAAAAAAAAAAAAAATTTAATTCACTTTGTATGCTCACTTATTGAGATAAATATTCCCCAGCTTGGAAAGGTCATAGCAAATTAAGAGTTGTAAATGCATACAAATATTTGAAAAAGCAAATAATGTTACCTTTCTGGGTGATCTTTTCTAGCAGTGAATTTTTTTGTTACGCCTTCCTTCTGGAACGAGAATGCACTATACCATATACAAGTAGTAAGACACAGGAGGATAAATTGGATAAATTTTACAAGTACAGCTATTAGGAAGCAGTGAATTTAAGGTAAATGTATTTCTGAATATTGAACGAATGTGCTGAAATGCCATAACTGATTGTGTTGTGTATAATAAATCCTCAATAGTAAGACCTAATGAATTAATTTAAATTTTGGTTAAGCTTACTAAATCAGTGTAGATACAGAAACATTTGCTTCTCACCAGAAAATGCAACTGGGGAGTGGAAAGTGAAATTACTTTTAACCTACTACAGTATATCTTGTGGTTAAGATAAGGAAAAACAGTTATATCAGGTAAATCATGAGGACCCTGGGAAAAGGAACTTTAAAAGGAGGAAAAAAGGAGGTACAAAATATACAGAAATATCTTCACAGATAATGCCAAGATGACAGTTTGATTCACCTTATCTTATGCTTGTATATTCCATGCTACAGTGAGAAGCTCCTACAGATGGTAAATTTATATGGGTTATTTTATATTTTTCTTTTCTTTTCTTCTTTATTAGAACATCCATCACTGCTTCTGGCCATTGGAAAAACAGTATTAATAAAAATGTATGAGTTTGCAAGAAGACAAAGCTCCATAGACAGGTTTTTGAAATGATTCTAAAGAAATCATGATTTTCAACTTCATCACTCCCTGACCTGACTGTTGAAAGTTTCAAACAAAATGTAACAGTAATCCCAAATTTGAAGTAGAAAGAGCATCTGTTATCAACCAAAAAACAGTCATAGAATACTAGAATCATAGAATCATTTATGTTAGAAAGATCATTAAGTCCAAACATTAATCTAACCCTGCCAAGTCTACCACTAAACCATGTCCACAAGCATCACATCTACAGAAAGAAAAAGAAAAATCACATAATCTTAGAAACTCAGGGTTGGAAAGGACCTACAAGATCATCTAGTCCAACTGTCTTCCTATCACCAATACTACCCACTAAGTTACTAAATCATATCTCGTAGAACCTCATACAAGCATTTCTTGAACACCTCAAGGGATACTGACTCTACCATCTCCCTGGGCAGAAAATGCCAAAATTCCAGTGCCTGACTACTCTTTGAGAGAAAAAATAAATAAAAAATCCTAATATCTAATCTAAATCTCCCCAGGTGCACCTTGAGTCCATTTCCTCTAGTCCTATCATTAGTTATATAAGAGAAGAGGCTGA
>NC_048893.1:166927942-166935867 GCF_011077185.1 Oxyura jamaicensis
AAAATAACTGTCCTAACTGAAACCAGGACACTGATACAAGCCAGGATGTTGTCGGCTTTCTTGGCCACCTGGGCACACTGCTGGCTCATGTTCAGCCAAGCATCAATCAACACTCACAAGTCCCTTTCCTCTTCGGAGTCTTCTAGCCACTCTGCCCCAAGCCTATAGTGCTGCATGGGGTTATTGTGGCCAAAGTGTAGGACCCAACACTTGGCCTTGTTAAACCTTATCCCATTCACCTCAGCCCAGCAGTCCAACATATCCAGATCCCACTGAAGGGCGATTCTACCCTCAGGCAGATTGACACTACCTCCCAGCTTGGTATCGTCTGCAAACGTACTGAGGGTACACTCAATCCCCTCATCTAGGTAATCAATAAAGATATTAAACAAGATAGGCCCCAGTACTGACCCCTGGGAGAAAACACTTATAACGGGATGCCAGCTGGACTTAACTCCATTAACCATAGCCCACTGGGCACAGCCAGTTCTTGAATCAGAGAAGAATATACCTGTCCAGGCTATGGGCAACCAGTTTCCCCAGGACAATACTGTGAGACATCGTGTCAAAGGCTTTGCTGAACTCTAGGTAAACTATATCAACAGGCTTTCCCTCATCTACCAGTCTGGTCACAAATGTAAGAAAGAAGTGTGACAATAGTTCATACATTATCATTTTATTTAATAAATTTCAGGAAGAGATCTTTCAACCTATAGCAGTCAAGATATACAGGACACCTGAAGCCCTGGTAAGTCAACATTTAGTAACTGCTATAGGGTTATCATTTTTTCTGTATATGTATAATAAATATACAAATAAAAACATCATTCACCTACTGATAAGGATACATTGTACATCTCAAAGGTTTGGTGTTGTTGTTGCCATTTTTTGTTCTGATTAGTCTGTTCTTACTAGACTTTTATATTTTATTTTTTAATTATGTGCATCTTGTATCACAGTTTCTGAAAGGTCACAAAATAAACCTGAAGCTTTCTACTGCTGACATCTAAGATATTTTACGTGAAATTTCATGCTGATATGAAAAAGAAAATGCAGTTTTACATCTCTTTTCCCTAAGTTTCTCTCCCAAGCCTTCCTTTAAAATGACATGTAAAGACTTCTATACACAGAACCACTTTATGTATATATTTTCAATAAATTTTATTGAATCTCAAAGAACCGTGCCATATATCTATAAAACTGAGTAACATTTTTCAGCTACATGCTTATCTTTCATTTTCATTTTAATGTTAAAATGACTTACTATTTCTCATTATTCTGAATCTATTCTCATGCTACCAGAAAGCACTGTGATTACAAGGTATATATCACCATATAGGTATCTTGACAGTTTGCCTTAGTTTGCAAAATTCCACACTTTAAGACAGCATCTAATGTGAAACCATACTTAATTTGAACTTTTGGAAATTAAATCCTTAAATTTAGTCATAAGCTAGTCCTCAGCTATGTTTATGTCAAAGAACTTGCCCTATAATTTCATAAGACACTTTTCAAAATATTTTGCTGAGCTGAACAGAAATTTTTCATTAAAGATTTTATATTATTATAAGAAAATATTAATATTTTTAGTGTATGTGTCTGTCTTTTGTGTGCTTAGAAGAAGCTTACATATATTTCAGTGGCAGAGTCAATATTTTTATACACTTTAAACATGGTATTTTATTGAGATTCTACAGGTAAATGGAGCCTTGCCAGACTTAAGACTTTAAAAAATCTGACTGGAAGCAGATGCTCCATTCTGGAGCAGTCGGTAAGTAGGGGACCAGTCGGGCAAATGAGAGAGATGTGTGCAGGGGTGCTGCCTGGGCAGAGGAGCCTGGCAGGTACAAGGCTGGGTTCCAGCACCTGAACAAGAGTGGTCCTGGGCCAGAGGAGCTGGAGAAGGAGGTTGTTGTTTATTTCCATTATCTATCCCCTCATCTTCATAGCTGATTTTTCTAAGTGAAAGCTCTAACAAAAGAGGGGATATATATATTTTTCTGTAAAGTCAGATCATATATCATGATGTTTAAAAAAATAAAGGAAATAGAATAAAATAAATAAATAAATAAAACTTTTCAGTAAAAGATCTAATATGCTTGAATTCAGAACCTGTTTAAGCTTGAACCTGAGCTTTGGTAAGCTGTTTCAAGGAAATGCTGAGATTTATCACACCTATTTTCCATTGTTTAAAAGTATAGTCCTGAAGTCTAGTGGTCAATGTTCCCTTCACAATTCTGCAAGAAGCATTAGATTTTTAAAGCAGAAATAAGTTAAATACCCAATCCAGCCGTCTGAACACAACTAATCAACCACAATCTTTCTGTAATCAATACACCACCAGTGAACAATTTAACCTATTTTAAGATAGATGTTTAACTTAGAAGAATGAGGTGCCCCCTGAGGTGTTTATTTCTCTCCAGACAACAGAGAGAGTTAGAAAAAATCAGCTCAGATTTTTAGAAAGCAAAAATTAGGTATCCAATGAAACCATTTGATCTGTATTAAAGGTAGTTGTATAAGAAAGTCACATTCGCTCCTACTTTCAACTTTCATCATTTTAGATCACTGTAAGTAGAAGAGACCCAAGAATATTAATATATCCTGAAAGTGTCATATGTTTGCAATATTTTTTATTACTAATATAACATTAACTTACACTTAGTTCTAGCAGAGCTGTAAAACTGTGACAATATCACAAACTCCAAAGAAATTCGCCACACATATTTTGATGGCATTGATTACCTCCTAAAATACTACCTACTTTGTTCTCCTTTTTTGCTACACTTGCTTTTTGTTTTCTAACAGTGATTAATTCACGTTTAATTACACAAACAAACAAACAAGCAAACAAATAAATCAAATAAATCATCTTGGCGTGGAAAAGTAAAAAAAAAAAAAAAAAAAAAGTCATATAAGAGTCAGAGGTGTATGTTAACAGCTCAGATATTAAATTATGGTTTAGATTATCATTTAAAGCATAAAAAAAATACATTAGAAACACAATTCTGTCAGAGAATTAGGAGGTGTTACCAACAGCATGAAATATTGTCAGATTTTATGTGGATATTGTCTACCTAGACTTCATTAATACATTTGACAGTGTCTCCCATAAGATCCTCATAAACAGATTGTTGATATATGGGCTGGATGGGCAGACATTGAAGTGTATTCAAAACTGGATTAACAGACATGACCAAAGGACAGTAGTCACTGGTGTTACGTTCCAATTGTAGTTCAAGGACAGTAACTAGCAGAGATCCAATACTACCACGGGGATCAATACTAAGTCTGGTCCTGTTTAGCATCTTCATTAATGATCTGGATGATGAGACAGAGTGTACCCTCAGCAAATTTGATAAAGCGACAAAACTGGGAAGAGTGCTGGATAGACCAGAGGGTTGTTTTGCCATCCAGAGGGACCTCAACTGGCTGGAGAAATGGGCTGACAGGAACCTCATGAAGTTCAAGTGTCCAGCACCTAGGGAGGAACAACCCCAGGCACCAGTATACTGTGGGGGTCAACCAGCTGGAAAGCCACTTTGCAGAAAAGGATTTGGGAATCTTGGTAGACATCAAACTGAACATGTATCAGCAACACACCATTGATGCAAAGAGGGCTAATGGTACCCTGGACTGCATGGGGCAAAATATTGCCAGAAAGTTAAGAGAGGTGATTATTCCCCTCTACTCAGTAGGTGTGGCCACACCTGGAGTACTGTTTCTGTCCATGAGCTCCCAGTAAAGGAGAGATATTGACATACTAGATGGAGTCCAGCTCAGCTCTATGAAGATGATTAAGGGACTGTGAGGATAGGCTGAGAGAGTTGGGACTGTTCAGCCTGGAGTAGAGAAGGCTCATAGGCAATCTTATTCATGTTCATTTGTATTGGACTTATGTGCAAAGGTTTTGGTAACAGCTGGGTTGCAAGGGTGGCCTCTGTGTTAAGATCCCAGAAGTTGTCCCGTGTTAGATAAAAGCCATTTCCAGCCATCTTAAAAGAAGGACTTGTTTATGCCAAAGTTAAGCCAATCAGTGACACCATTTCTGTCTTTGTGATAGTATATTGAAGAACGGGACAAAACTCTGCACAACAGCACCTGGAAGAGAAGAATGAGAAAATCCAGTGAGAAATAACCCTGTAGACACCAAGGTCAGTGAAGAAAGAGGGAAGACGGTGCTCCATGCAATGCAGAAGAAGTTCCCCCACAGCCCATAGAAAGGACTATAGTGGAGCAGGCTGTCTCCCTGCAGTCCATGGGATACCATGGGGGAGCAGATCTCCCAGCTGCAGCCTGTGGAGAGGGCTGGAGCAGGAGCATTGTGGAGCAGGTGGATCTGTCCTGAAGGAGGCTGCAGCCCATTTGGAGCCCCCACAGGAGCAGATTCCAGGACAGAACTGTAGCCTGTGGAGAGGAGCCCACAGTGAAGTAGGTGATCTGGTGGAAGCTGCTTTCATGACCCATGCTTGTGTAGTCCATTCCTGAAAGATTGCACCGTGTGGTGTGGTCCCATGTTGGAGCAGTTCTTGAAGAAATTCAGTCTATGAAAAGCCCATATTAGATCGGTTCAGGGAGGACTGCATCCCATGAGAGATACCCTATACTGGAACAAGGGAAAAAAATTGAGGAAGAAAGGAGCATCAGAGAGGAATTGTTATGGACCGACCACAACCCCCATACCCCATTCCCCTTCAGAGGTTGGACTGGTGAGGTAGGAGTTTTTAGTTTGCTTTTAGCTTCTCACTGCTCCGGTCTGTTATTATCTATAGTCAATAAATTATGTTACACTCCTTATTCTGAATCTGTATCACCTGTGATGGCAATTGCTGAGTTATCTTCCTATTCTTATCTCAATCCATGAGCCTATATGCTGCTGTATTTTGCACTTATAACTAAAACAGCATTGATATCACACCAATTTTTTGTCTATTTCTGAGAAATGCTGGCACAGCAAGGTTCTCTCCATACTCCCTAAGGCCAGTAGGCTGGAGGTGGGCAGGAAGTGGGGAGGGACATCGCCGGGACAGCTGAACTAAACATAGCAAAGGAAATTCCATACTGCATGACATCACGTTCAACAATAAAATTTGAGGAAGTTGAAGAAAAAGGGCAAGAATCTCATTATGAAAGCTCTGGTGTTCCCGAGCAACTGCTACACACATTGAGGCCCTGTGTCCCAAGACATGGTTGAACATCAGTTTGCCAATGGAAAGAGAGGATAACTATTTTTTTTTTTTCTTCCATGTAGCCTTTTTTTTTTCTTTTCTTTTCTTTTTTTTTTTTTTTTTCTTTTCCTTTAATCTCTTGCTTCTGATCTCAATCCGTAAGCCTTTTTTCATTATAGTTTTAGCCCTGTCACTTTTTCATGGAGGAAGTGAGAAAGAGGCAAGGTGGAGCTTAGCTGACTATCAGTGTGAAATCACCACATCTGTGAAACAGATTCATAGTAGATTGTATTCTGTGTCATCCTATGATCCAGATGATCCAGATTCTGATGCATTGTTTTGGTTTAACCCGGCAGGCAGATAAGTACCACACAACTGTTTTCTCACTCCTTCCACCTGCCAGAGTAGGATGGGGGACAGAATTTAAAAAAAAAAAAAAAAAAAATGTGTGTGGATTGAGGTAAATACAGTTTAATAGGACAGAAAAGGAAGGGATAATGATAATAATTAATAATAAGAATAATAATAGAATATACAATGCAAGTATACATTGCAAGTATACAATGCAATTGTTCACCACCTGCTGTCTGATGCCCAGCCAGACCCTGAACAGTAGCCCCTACCCTCACCCTGGCCAGCCACACCATATTTACTGTTCAACATGAAATCATATAGTATGGAATATCATAATTTGACTGGCTTAGGTCATCTGTCCCAGTTCTGTCCCATCCCAGCTTGTTGTGCACTCCCAGCCTCCAAGCTGTCAGGGCAGCACAAGAAGCTGAAAAGTCCTTGGCTCTGTGTACGCACTGCTCTGCAACAATTAAAACATCAGTGTGTTATCAGCATTATTCTCATCCTAAATCCAAACCACAGCACCGTACCAGCTACTTGGAAGACAATTAACTCTATCCCAGACAAAACCAGGACATACATATTTTGACAAGTTAAAATTATTTGTCATTATTACCAGCAGTTCAATTAAAATAACATTTAATTATATTCTCTTGACAATAACAACAATAAATGATAACAGAATAAAAGAATTTTATTCTGTATAAAATTAATAAAATAAAAGTATTTGATTCCTTATTTTTTTAGAATGAAGGAATGCTCAAACAAAAATATAGCTTTCAGTATGATATCATTTTAATATAAAATAACTCCATATGATTTTAATGGACTATAAATATGATTACTGCAATTCTGTATACTTCAGATTAAAGTGATTCATACTGAAAAGATTTTAGTTTGTATTAGTGATGAATTCCACGAGGTCAGATTATGATGGAAGATCAAACTGTCAGCAGGCTAATAGAAGATCATAATGAAGAAATAGGTAAAGAGCAACACATCCCATAAGCAGAATAGTCGGTAACTGAAGAGTTAGGTATTAAATCTTAATTATATATATATTATATATACTTTTAATATACTGGTAATGCTAACATAAGGCACTATTCATAGATATTTCACAGGATAGAACAATATTGAATATATATATGTATATAGTTATATAGTTAAAGCACTAACTATATATAATATCTATATAATAGAATAATATCTATTTTCACAAAGATATTATCATGAGTATGCAGATAAATATGTTAATATAAAATTATGTTGTATAATGTCATTTGTGGAAAAAGATACTGATAGCAAAATAAAATGAATAAAAATAGATTTGACTTTTTCTTCATCTCATAATAATATTCAGGTATCTTTTTGGAACTCAAAAAATATTACTTTGTTACTATGGTATGTCAGTGAACGAGCTAAGCCAATTTAGACATGAAATGAGTGAATTTACGGGGAAGCATGAAAGAGACTACTTGATACTCAACAGGTGACATGAAATCAATGGTTGATGTGTTTAATATCCTATTTGACTGTAGATAAAAACACATAATAGAACACACAGACCTAAATTAAGTAAAAATATGTAATCTCACCATCAACGATGTTTGATTTCTACAGTCACATTTTTGAAACATGTAAGAAAATCCTCCATCTGGTGGCTTTAAGACATTGTATAATAATTATCTGTCTCTAGAAAGTAGGCAAAACTGAGAATAAAAACATGAAGGAATTTAGCCTACTATAAACAAAATAAAAAGATAAATGGATACAATTTTGTAATTTTATACAGAAAAAAAAAATGCTCTTAATGACTAAATGATGAACTTAAGAATTTTAGAGGATAATTATGCTCTAGAATATATGTCACTCTAATCTGTGATTTATTATTTAACAGTCTAGTGTTTTATAATGCAGTCTGTAAAAGAATAAGTTAAATTCTGTAAAATATGTAAAAATATGTTTAAAAAGTAACCTTGGTTAAAAATGAAGTTTTTTTTGTACTCTAAAATGAATAACATATTTAATCTGAAACTGTTAGGAGCTGCCAAATAGCCAGAGCTCCTTAACAGCAGCCAGAAACAAGACTGGCAATGTATTCCTGATAGATGTATTCCTCACACACAGCATGCATAGCTGACTGGCCACAAAGATCAACACAGACAGAAAACTATGCCAACAACACTCACGTGAATGGGAACAGCACTAAGAGCTCAGTCTTGTTTCTTCTCTTTTTGCTTTCTAGTTTTGGCAGAGGTGTTGTTCATTTGTTTTTATATGCATAAATCATAGAAATTATGTAAAGAAGAAGGTTTAGATCTGTTTAAACTTTGTTCATTTTGAAGACATATATATAAGGTCCCTAATCCATTCTTTCTTTCCCTCTTTCCTTTTTTCTTT
>NC_048893.1:166940867-166980541 GCF_011077185.1 Oxyura jamaicensis
CCTTCCTTCCTTCCTTCCTTCCTTCCTTCCTTCTGTCTTTCCTTCTTTCCGTGTGCTTTTTGGTACAGTTTTTTTTTTTTTTTTCTTTTCTCCTTTTTTTCATTTTTTTTTTACTGGGTGGAAGGTTCCTTTAATTCAATGAAAGTCAATATTTATTTCTTATAGATTTTTTTTTCTTTGGGGAAAGGGAAGGCATAATACAATGGAAAAAAAAAAAAAAAAAAAAAAAAAGATCCAAAGTCAGTCCCAAAGTCAGTCTCAGTGAAATTTGCCAAGGTATCTGAGCTGAATTCACAACTCAATTTCCAAGAAAATCTACTCATTTCTCCTCTCTTCCTTGTTCCTAACTGCACAGTCAAGTGTATAGAATTATCTCTTTTGTACTCCATCACTTCTTAGACATTGGTGAAAAAATGAAATCTCCCTACCTAGTCAAAAATCAATTTGTGCTTTTGGGCTATTTTTCCTCCCATATGTTATATGTTAATCTAGTTGAATAAACTGAACCAGCTCATTGACAAATGAGAATTTTTATGAATAAACTGAACAAGGAGGGAAGGAGCTGGAGGGAGCTGGGATAACTTCTTACTTTAGATACCAGCTAGACTCATATCTGGACTGACTCATCTGCTTTGTAAAAGATCCTGAAACAGGATCCAGTTTCAATAAAAGCAAGAGTAGTATAGGTTTTCCTGTCCTTTTTCCCGTCTCATTAAGATGACACAAACAATGATCTTAAGTATCTTAAGCTGAAAGTCTATCAGAGAAAGTGCAGGGAAAGATTTCTTGCCAAAGCACAGCTGAGAACACAGGGATATGGACATCTTTAAAGTGGAAAACTGTTGTGGTTTAACCCAGCCGGCAGCTAAACACCACAAAGTCGTTCACTCACCCTCCCCCCTCCCTCTCTGGGATGGGGGAGAGAAACAAGAAAAACTGAAGCCTGTGGCTTGAGATAGAGACAATTTATTAGGACAGAAAAATAATAATAGTGTGTACAAAACAAGTGATGCACAATGCAATTACTCACCACCCACTGACTGATGCCCAGCCCAACCCCGAGCAGCCGGCCCCCCACCCCGGCTAGCCACTTCTATATATTTTTCAGCATAACATCAGATGGTATGGAATACCCCTTTGGCCAGTTTGGGTCAGCTGTCCTGGGTCTGTCCCCTCCCAGCTCTTGCTGCACCCCCAGACTGCCCGCTGGCAGGACAGAGCGAGAAGCTGAAAAGTTCTTGGCTTAGTGTAAGCATTGCTGTCTTCTGCACTCTTCTCATCGTAATCCAAAACATAACACCCTACCAGCTATTTGGAGGAAAAATAACTCTGTCCTAACTGAAACCAGGACAAAAACTTTTTTTTTTTTTTTTTTTTTTTTTTCCTCATTCAGTGAGATTTCATTGAGAGTTTAGTCATAAATACCAGGTTTATGGATCTTTATAAAGTTCACATATTGTTGATCTCAAGGGTGACCACTTAAAAAATATGCATGGAGATTGTACCGAAGAATCTTTATAAATATTTATTCCAACAAAATTAATATGAATAAATATTCTGCAGAATATTTATGCAGAATGTTTCTGCATCTGAATATGCAGAATGTTTCTGCATCTGCAGAAACAGATGTCTTAGCTGCATAGCCCACTTGTTCTGCCAGTAGGTAGAATTCTGTACAATTCAGGATGAATTATAAGATAAAAGATTTCCTATAACTGTGTGTGTCTAAAGCTGTTATCACAAAGTATTCATATATAGCATTTTTTTCTCCCTTCTATGAAACAAAACTTTTTTTTCTCAAACCTGCCACATCCCACACACTAGAAAAAATGTATTAATGTCCTAGATGACTGCTGACAAATCAGTTTCTTTTTATTTCCTTTGTGCTTCCGTACCACTCCTTTGTGCTTCCGTACCACTGCTTTTCATTTACTTACATGATACTAATGTATCAGGAGAACAAAATAATGTATTAGGAGAACAAATGGATAAAAACAAAAACAAATCAAAAGTTCCTCAAAAAGATGTCAATATTGATTTCCCTCTCAGATTTACTCTGCCTTGTTATTTGTTTTATTTGCTGAATTTAGTCAAGCTTGTTCTTTTGTTTTCATTTTAATCCATTTTTATTTTAATCCAGTCACATCAATGAGAATACAAATATACACAGAACTTTTGAAAATAAAGTTGCTAAGGCTTCTTAGACCCTGATGGTAAGATTTCCAGTAACTTCAACAAATTTCCAGACATTTCAACAAATATTAGATCAAGCACTAAAGCACTTGGGTTTTAGAAACTGTATTTAGTCATCACTTATCCATAAGTAAAATGCATTATTAAGAGTGGAAACAGATATTAATCCTTCTTGCGTCTGTTGACCTACAGGCAGTAAGAAAGAAGACAAAATAAACAGCAACAACAACAAAGAAGTGAAGAAGTTACACTGAAAAAACAAGTAGCAGTATCCATTTTTCCCTTGGGAAAAAAAAAAAAATAAATAAATAAAAAAAAAATGGTGGCCTACAAGGTCCTTATTTTGACCACATGGTTAATATAGCTATAGATGTTTAAACTATGAAGTTTGGGGGTGGGATGCGAGTAACTCTTTGATGCTAATTCAAGATCTAAATAATAAAAAGAAAGATATAATTGTAGTCCCTCCATGTAGGAGGATAAATAAATATCTGTTTGTTTGCTTTTACAGAATCCAGAGAAGTTGTGGATGCCCCATCCCTGGAAGTGTTTAAAGACAGATTGGATGGGACTTTGAGAAACCTGGTCTAGTGGAAGGTGACCCTGCCCATGGCACGGGGGGTAGGAATTAGATGACCTTTAAGGCCCCCTCCAATCCAAACCATTCTATGATTCTATGAACTAGTAAACAGTTTTTCACAATATCTGTTTTCATACATGTTTAGGCGATATAATAAATGACAAGAAAAACACAACATGAGCTTAATTAAAATATATAAACATATTTGTCAGAACAGATAATTATGTATTTTATTTGCCTGCATTAAAATAAATTGTTCTGTTAAGCAGAAAACCATTTTAGTATGTTTTTTCCAGTTATAAATCACAGCCTTCATACAAGATGACAAGGAATGGAAATTAAGCAAAACCAGTGTTTCTTTCCTGGCATAGTTCACTATTTCTAATTAGATCTTCATGAATTCAGATATACATGGTTTATCCTAGATATCTGAATCATTATATTCAGTGACTCATTTGTAGACTTCTTTGAGTCAATGGAGAAAAAATAAATTTTCCAGTGTAAATTATTTTATTCCTCATTTTTTTTTTTTTTCATTCAGATATATTTCCTCCTGAACATATGAAGTTTTATATCAGAGTGACTGATTCAGATTTAGAGGTTTTAATTTTAGATTTCTGAAATTAAGAGAAAATATATATATATATTCTGAAGTTAGTTATTCATATGAAGAGTAATATATATATATGCATTTTCCACACTAGGAATTTATACAGAAAATTTGGAGTGAAGAACTTTTTTTTTTTTTTTTTTCCTTGTGTTTCTTTTATTGAGTCATTCAGAATTCAGATGGTCAGGTCCCTGAGTGACCTGATCTAGCTGGATGTTGTTCAACCTAGCTTATCCTATGATTCTGTACTACTACAAAAAAATTATATATATATATATATATATGTATATGAGGTTTCATAAGATATGTCACTGTAAGGTTGTCTTGGTCCCTTGAACTCTTTCTTGGACTTCCTTCAGTCTTTCAGAGTTCTCAGGAGCTATGCATAACTTATTTCTTAGATTTAGTCAGAGATTTTATCATGTCCACTACAAACACTTTTTCACAGAATCACAGAATTTTCTAGGTTGGAAGAGACCTCAAGATCATCAAGTCCAACAGCTGACCCAAAACCAACAGTCCCCACTAAACCATATCCCTAAGCTCTACATCTAAACGTCTTTTAAAGACCTCCAGGGATGGTGACTCAACCACTTCCCTGGGCAGCCCCTTCCAGTGTCTAACAACCCTTTCGGTAAAGAAGTTCTTCCTAACATCCAACCTAAAACTCCCCTGGCGCAACTTAAGCCCATTCCCCCTCATCCTGTCACCAGGCACGTGGGAGAACAGACCAACCGCCACCTCGCTACAGCCTCCCTTGAGGTACCTGTAGAGAGCGATAGGTCACCCCTGAGCCTCCTTTTCTCCAGGCTGAACAAGCCCAGCTCCCTCAGCCGCTCCTCGTAAGACTTGTTCTCCAGGCCCCTCACCAGCTTTGTAGCCCTTCTCTGGACTCGCTCGAGCACCTCCATGTCCTTCTTGTAGCAAGGGGCCCAAAACTGAACATAGTACTCAAGGTGCGGCCTCACCAGAGCCGAGTACAGGGGGACAATCACTTCCCGGGACCTGCTGGCCACGCTGTTTCTTATACAGGCCAGGATGCTGTTGGCCTTCTTGGCCACCTGAGCACATTGCTGGCTCATATTCAGCCGACTATCAACCATCACTCCCAGGTCCTTCTCTGCCTGGCAGCTCTCCAACCACTCATCTCCCAGCCTGTAGCTCTGCTTGGGGTTATTGCGCCCCAGGTGCAGGACCCGGCACTTGGCCTTGTTGAACTTCATGCAGTTGACCTCAGCCCATCGGTCCAGCCTATCCAGATCCTCCTGCAGAGCCTTCCTACCCTCAAGCAGACTGACACACGCACCTAACTTGGTGTCATCTGCAAACTTACTGAGGGTGCACTCAATGCCCTCATCCAGATCATCAATGAAGATATTGAAGAGGACGGGCCCCAGCACCGAGCCCTGGAGAACACCACGAGTGACTGGCCCCCAACTGGATTTGATTCCATTTACCATGACTCTTTGGGCCCGGCTATCCAGTCAGTTTCTAACCCAACGAAGCGTGCGCCAGTCCAAGCCAAGAGCAGCCAGTTTCTTGAGGAGAATGCTGTGGGGAACGGTGTCAAAAGCCTTGCTGAAGTCAAGGTAGACCACATCCACAGCCTTTCCCTCATCCACCCAGCGTGTCACTTTGTCATAGAAGGAGATCAGGTTCGTCAAGCAGGACCTGCCCTTCATAAACCCATGCTGACTGGGCCTGATCGCCTGCTTGCCCTGCAAGTACTGCGTGATGACTCTCGAGATAATCTGCTCCATGAGCTTCCCTGGCACTGAGGTCAAACTGACAGGCCTGTAGTTTCCCGGGTCAGTCCTCCGGCCCTTCTTGTAGATGGGCGTCACATTTGCTAGCCGCCAGTCAACTGGGACCTCCCCCGATAGCCAGGACTGTTGATAAATGATGGTAAGCGGCTTGGCCAGCACCTCTGCCAGTTCTCTCAGTACCCTTGGGTGGATCCCATCTGGCCCCATCGACTTGTGCACATCCAAGTGCCGTACCAGGTCACCAACCATTTCTTCATGGATAGTGAGGGCCACATCTCTCTCCCCATCCCCTTCCACCAGTTCAGGGTACTGGGTATCCAGAGAACAACCGGTATTGCTACTAAAGACTGAGGCAAAGAAGGCATTAAGCACCTCTACCTTTTCCTCATCTCTTGTAACTAAGTTTCCCCCCGCATCCAGTAAAGGATGGAGATTCTCCTTAGTCCTCTTTTTTGTGTTGATGTATTTATAAAAACATCTTTTGTTACCTTTAACAGCAGTAGCCAGATTGAGCTCCAGATGAGCTTTGGCTTTTCGAATTTTGTCCCTGCACAGCCTCGCGATATCCTTACATCCTCCCTAGTGGCCTGCCCACTTTTCCAAAGATTATAAACCCTCTTTTTTCTTCTAAGCTCAAGCCACAATTCTCTGTTCAGCCAGGCTGGTCTTCTTCCCCGCCAGCTTGTCTTTGGGCACGTGGGGACAGACCATTCCTGCGCCATGAAGATTTCCCTCTTGAAGAGCTCCCAGCCTTCCTGGACTCCTCTGCCCTTCAGAACCTCCTCCCAAGGGACTCTACCAACCAGTGTCCTCAGCAGCACAAAGTCAGCCCTCCGAAAGTCCAATACAGTGGTTTTACTGGTCCCCTTCCTGGCCTTGCCAAGAATAGAGAACTCCACCATTTCATGGTCACTCTGCCCAAGACAGCTCCCGACAATCACATCCTCCACCAGTCCTTCTCTGTTTGTGAAGAGAAGGTCTAGCAGGGCGCCACCCCTGGTAGGCTCACTAACCAGCTTTGTCAGGAAGCTATCTTCCACGCTCTCCAGAAACCTCCTAGACTGCTTTCTCTGGGCTGTGTTGTGCTTCCAGGATATGTCAGGGAAGTTGAAGTCCCCCACGAGAACCAGTGCTGACAATTTCGCAACTTCTGCCAGCTGCCTGTAGAACTCCTCATCCGTCTCCTCGTCCTGGTTCGGCGGTCTGTAACAGACCCCGACCAGGCCTCTAGCCTTGTTGGCCCCGCTGATCCTAACGCAAAGGGACTCGACTTTGTCATGCCCAGCCTCGAGTTCTACAACATCGAAAGACTCTCTAATATAGAGGGCCACTCCACCACCCCTTCTGTGCTGCCTGTCCCTTCTGAAGAATTTATAGCCAGTCATTGCAGCACTCCAGTCATGCATTTTGATTATTTAAATTCACACTAGCATGATTAACACTGTAAAATTACCTTGCCAGAATTCTGAGTTCTATGATGTAAAACCTAAAAAGTGATATCAAATAAGATTTCAAACAAGATGGAAATAATATTGTTTTATTTTCATTATATTTTATGTTTATTTCTTAGATCCGAGATTCAAAGTAAACTTTATAGATCTAATCTTCAACGAGCAAAGGAATACACTTCTTTAGTTACATATAAAATAATAATGAAAAAATGCTTTAGAGAACTGCATATCCTATATGTTTCTGTTTTGGAAAAAAAAGGTAGGTAGCTTTGATTTCTTTTATTATGTATTATGTAGTGTGGTACTGAATACAGGGATAAATTCTAAGAAGGAGAGCTGTTTGGCAATATAGATACACAACATAAATAGAAGATATAAACCCTGTGTTTTACTTTGACAACAGAGTCCTACAGGAAAATAAATAAATAAATAAAAATAAAATATTTTTCCTCAAGGTATTTTTGATATTTTTAGCAGATTTTTTTCTTATTTTCCAGTATGTTAAAGAAGGCTTCCCTCTGTATTTTTTTGAAAACAGTGCTAACAAAATTAAATCAAATTCACAAATAAGCAGCTTGAATCATTTAAATTTAATTAGAAGTGACAGCTGTGACTGGTTTTGTCTTTGGATAAATATATGCATGGAGGTTAGATGAGGAATTGATAGAAGGGGGAAACATGAAATATTATCCTTCAGAAAAAAAAAAAAAAAAAAAAAAAAAAAAATTTGGGCTAAATTTGCCTCTTTTTTTTTTTTTTTCTTTTTTTCTTTTTTTCTTTCTCAATACCACACTCCAAACTCACCCTCCCTGTTCCTGTATTTATCTGTCTGGAATAAAACCTTAAATTTAAGTAATAAAGCTAACACTTTCATATGAGTTTCCTTCAAGTTCACAGTATCAAGCCACCACATCAAATTATTTTTTTCATAAAATTCAGAATTACTATATGTAAAAATTCCTCTAGTGATAAATTAGAGAAATATACTGCATACCATGAGGACTGCTTGCTGTTTGCCTGGATTTTTGTTACATTATGAAAAATTAAATTTGATCTTAAAAGATGTCTTAAAAGATTAGCAACAGTCATATTCACGTCAGGTTGATATTGAATCAAAATAGTGTTTTCAGGAATAAAGAAAGTGTATATTTTTAATAAGGTTTTTGTCACAGAATGTGAAATTCAATGTGACAAAAGACACATTAGCCATGGTGAAAAACTTTTTTTTTTCCCTATTTTCTATTTTCTATATTTTCTAATTTTGTATCCGTATTTTCTGTCATGTAGATATTTTTCTCCTGCAGCCAGGCACACCAGTCATTCAGCAGGTTTGAGAGAGACTCTGAAGGACTTCTGAGCATCATTACTGGGAGATCATCCCTGGAGATCTTCTTACACTTTAGGCCAGTGAACCTGACCAACCTTGTGAGTTTCTTCCACACATTTTTTCTGGACTAGATTTTCTTCTGTCTTTTGCATACACACTGGCTTTTTCATATATAATTGGATGATCTCCCCAGTCGATGTTTTGTCTTTTTTTTTTTTTTTTTTTTTTTTTTTTTTTTTGTGAGGTGTATTTGCACATGGTGCTGTTTACTTCTTCCTACTATTCAATGAAAGAGGCTATGCTCCCTTACCTCTGAAGTGGTAGCTCTAATGTCCTGTCACTCTTTTTGAAAGATCATAAAAAGGACTGTGCAGAAAGGGTAGCTTCCTTTCCATCTCAAAATCTCTTTGAAGTACCCACCTTTGGCTCTTTGCCTTCCTCAGTCTCCAGGTACAATGCGAGAAGCTCTCCTTTCAGCTGAATCTGACACTTCTCTCACAGCAATTATCAGCATGTTAAGAGATGATGAGACAGACAGGAGCTACAATCAAAAACATAATTCTTTCAGAGTGACAGGTAAATGTATCATTCCTCTCACCCATGTGGCACCTTGCTTGAGGCACCCTGTAGTGCTAATTAAAAAAAAAAAAAAAAAAAAAAAAAAAAAAAAGGACCAGAAATTGGAGAGTGCTTATGGGTTTTTGCTGAATAGTTGAAGAAATCATGCACAGGTATAGCACAGTGGCATAACTCTGAGGGCAGTTTTAATATGAAGTTTTGGAGTACTAAAGATCATACTTATACTTCACCTGGACTAAGGACTCTAGAAAGTGCTCTAGGTAAGTGATTTTCAGACTTTCAGCTTGCAGCTGATAGAAGGCTGATCCTGCAACAGTTGGCAGTGATGCATTAAGGCCGTGGGAGTTAATGGCACTAGTGTACAGGCATATACACACAGCTGCTATTTCTATATTTTCCTGTGAATATTCAGTAGAATATCCCATAACTCAGCATTGGAAGATTCTGGGGTTCTTAATAAGTAAATAATAGCTGGTTCTGGAGCACAATCTTAGGTCACAAATGCTAAGAAATTCAATGTTAAATCATGCTGGTGAGGTCAAAGTAAAGAATGATGTATTTACAAAGTAAGATTTCAAGTAGATAAGGTAAGGGGAGCGTGGAAGAGTGAGACAAGTGTTTCACAGAGAAAAGAGACTTTTTTTTTTTTCATTGTTTTGCAGTTTGTTTGAAGATCTTTCAAAAAGAGTCAGTTTTGGTCAATTTAATACATTCTCTAGATTTAGCCATATTAAAGATAACTAAACCTATTATCTAGGCTCTTTATATGTTCTATTAAGACACCATTTCAGAAGATGACTGTCTATTAACTAAAGAATCCAATATGACAAGCTCAGCTGGTGACTGACTTTTAAGGAGTTTAAACCTGGCTAAATAAATCCAATGCTTTATGCTAAAATATACAAGTTAAGTTACTAGATTGGCTCCAAATACCTTTCTCTCCTTACGGTGACTTTGTATTGTACTTTGAAACTTGTAAATTATTCAGTATATTTTTTTCAATTTTTCAATATTTTTCTCTTTTTTTTTTTTTTTTTTGTTCCATTTAAGTTCCTTGAAACAGTTTTGTCTATATTAAAGCTCTCTTCAGAAATAGAAATACAGATGTAGCAGATACAGAATCAACAATATGAAGTTTCTGAGCACCGCTTTTTCTCAAGATTCATCTGGCTTTAAATATGTCATGAACAGTGTAATTCACAGAGTGACTGGCAAGATTAATAACACAAGAAATGAAAAATATACTTAAAGTAGTTTTGCTGAAAAATATACTAAAAGTAGTTTTGCTGTAGCTTGATACAGAAAGCTACAGAAGGCTTCAATCTGGTTAACATCAGTATTTTTTACTAAAATTTGAAACTACTATGCTTATTTAAAAATGGACATGAGCATGACTTACACTTTTGTTATGAATAAGAGGACTGAAATTAACAACTTAATTCTTCTAGTACTTCTCAGAGAGCCATTTCCCACTAGTGATAAAAGATTGTATTCAAGATAGCCATATTTTTTTTTTTTAAAAAAAAAAAACTTTTTATGCCTGTTTTTCATTTTTTTTCTTCAAGTCCTCCTTGTTGTGATGTAGATTCTAAATTATATAATTTGGCAAATAGAATGTCTCATTTGCTTATTTTTTAACATGATGGTGAACTTCTGATTCAGACCAATATGTGGTTAGACTGAACAGAAGGTTAGAAATCATTTCTGATTTCAGCAGTCAGTGAAACATCTGGGGCAGACTATCATTTGTATAAAGTGTATTAAATCTGACCCTAACTTGCTGAAGTCAGAGGGGATGTCTACATTGATTTCAGTAAAGTTTGGATCAGACTTCTGGGAGATGTTTTGTTTTGACCTGGTTATAGTATCATGTGTTAGACAAGATGTGGAGGACTCTGCTAAACAGCTTAATGTAAATAAAAAAAGATAAATTTTATGTGATTTCTATGTATCGACACAAAGTTAGATGGCAGTATTCTCTCTCATGTTACATGGCGCCTTACTGATCATGGAATTGCTCTTAGAATGACTGTAAGATACACACACCTCTTTTAATATCTAGACTAAGACTGAAAAGGAAACTTAAGTGTTAATATCCAAGGGATTTTCCCAACAATACTCCAACTGAAATTATGAGTTAATGAGTTAAAGTCTTTGAAGCTTACTAAGTAACCTTCTAAAGAACATGTTAGGCTGAGTACACTGAACATTGCTTGAAGATCAGCTGCTATAGTCACTATTTTCAAATAAATTAATAAATAAATAAAGACACATACAGCACACATGATACATAGGCATACACAAACACAAAACCTAGTCAAAATAGAAGTGGCAGTACTGCCTATTTCTGAACAGTATCTTTGTAGTTTTAGCCCTGAAATAAGACAACTGGGTTTTCTTCATTCCTCAGACTAAAAAGGACTCAATAATTTTATACTGCATTTCAGTTTGCTCTGCCCCACTATCTTTATGTAGCCTAAATTTTAAACTTGATTGCTGGAAATTCAAGATATGAATTTGAGGAGGATTTTTTATTATAATCTTTTTATTTATTTATTTGTACCTCTCAATCCACCTTTTGAACAGCAGATAGCTCTGATAATTATTAAATGGTGACTAACATATCCTGTTTTTTGGAAGAGTTTGGTTTGGTTTGTACTTAAAAAATTACAATCTGTGTGCTTGTAATGTACGGTGACTGAAAACTGTGTAGTCTGATTTCATTGTATTTGGGGCTGTGATGTCCAGAGGCAATATAGTTCATTATCATTTCAGAAGCAGAATAAGTGTTGAAAAAGGCCTGTAATACATGCTCCTTCTGGATTTTTATTGTATTTCTGTAGCCCAGTGATTCATTTATGCAAGCTGGGAACATTTTATAACTGAAGGTTTTGTTATACATTTTAAGCAAATGCTGAACTGGAATTTATATTTTTCTGTAAACAATGAAGAATGTGATTGAAAACTTTTCTTATCCTTAACCAGTTTGCAATCAATCATTACTAAAGTATTTTGTTGTTATTGCTGTTGTATTTTAGTAAATATACAAAAAAAAAAAAAAAAAGTCATGTGCTAGACGTTACATAATAATTACTATATTAATTATATTACATAATAATTACTATGTTAATTATAACATTAAGATAATACCAACAGTGAAAGATATATCTCTATATTACACCATATTATATTAGTAATAAAGTCTATATTTTACTATTAATTTCAATAAAACCAGTATAACACAATCACTTTAATAAAAATATGTTATTTCTGCTGCAGTTTTCTCTTTTTATTCTGCTTCTCTCGAGGTAGATATACATACAGAACAAACATGCTTTATTTCCAGTTGACATTTAAAGCACACTTTTGCCTTTTTATTTTTCTGCTTGAATAAAACAGTTGCCCAGTATAATAACAGAAATTTTTCAATCTCAGTCTTGCTGTGTTTCTTTGGAACTATAACAGAAATTGACAGAAAAAATGAAAGTAAGAAAAATAGCACACTACAGATTGTAGAACAATTGATGAGAAAAAATGTATAGAATGAAATATTTTAAAATATCTAGATTTTTAAAATATATAGCTGAAGTGTTAGCCTGAATCTCTTTATAAAAATAGAGAGAAAAAATAATATTAAAAATTATCAAAACTTCGGAGAACTCCTTGAGTTGTAACTCAACTCTATTGATAAAGACCCAGGGCCTCATCGTGCTGTGAAGTTAATTACAAAACCCTTTTGACATTCATGAGAGCAGACTTAATCCTTGGTACACACTGAATGACACAGTGTCCTAAAAAGCAGGAACCACTGATTTTGACTGTGAAGAGAAAATTAATTTGGAGATATACCAAAAATAAACCAGGTCCCATTTGTCCTCCCCTTCATTAACTTCAATGTCTTTACACTATTTCACACTCCAATTTATTAATTCTGGACTGATAATGCTATATGAAGGTATTTACATTAGTGTAAGACATTATCCGTGTACATCACAGTAATTCATGTTATCATAGAGCATAGACAGGACTGATCTATCCATTTCTGCAGTGCTGCCCCTTTCTGAAAAGAAGGAATGCTTTCAAAAAGAACAAAAGTATTCCCTGAGGCAGGGGAAGTTCAGACTAGATATCAGGAGGATATTTTTTACTGAGAGGGTGGTTGCACACTGGAACAGGCTCCCCATTGAAGTAGTCACTGCACCAAGCCTGTATGAATTTAAGAAATGTTTGGACTGTGCACTAAGTCACATGGTCTAAACTTTTGGGTAGACCTGTGCAGTTCAAGGAGTTGGACTTGATGATCATTATGGGTCCCTTCCAACTTGGAATATTCTATGATTCTATGATTCTATGAAAATTCAGTCCTCTCCTCTCCTCTCTGAGAACACCCCCCCAGAAAGGGATCTGGGGGTTTTGATCAACAGCAAGATGAACATGAGCCAGAAGTGTTTCCTGGCAGCCAGGAGGGCCAACTGTATCCCAGGGTACATCAAGCACAGAAATGCTAGCTTGTCAAGTGAAGTGATAGTCTCACTCTGCACCGGTGAAACCTCACCTGTGCAGTTTTGGGTGCCACAGTATAAGAAATATATAAAAATGAAGTTACAGAATAAAGTGAATATAAAGTTAAAGAGTGTGCAAAGGACAGCAACAAAGATGATAAAGGGTCTACAAGGCAAGATATATGAGGAGTAGCTGAAGTCACTTGGTTGTTCCACCTGGAGAAGAGGAGACTGAGGGGAGACCTCATTGCGGTCTAAAACTTCCTCACGAGAGGCAGTGGAGAGGCAAGCACTGATCTCTTCTCTCTTGTGACCAGAAATAGGACCCAAGGGAATGTCCTGAAACTGAGACAGGGGCAGTTCAGGCTGGATATCAGGAAAAGGTTCTTCATCGAGAGGGTGGTTGGGCACTAGAACAGGCTCCCCGGGTCATGGTACCAAACCTGATGGAGTTCTGGAAACATTTGGACAATGCTATCAAACACATGATCTGATTCTTTCATTCCTTTTTTTTTTTTTTTTTTTTTTTTTTTTCTCTTTGGATAGTCCTTTGGGGACCCAGGAGTTGAACTTGAATTGATCCCTATGGGTACCTTCCAACTCAAATATTCCATGATTCTATGATTTTGCGATAATTACGTGAACAACAGTTAAAACACAGAACATGACTAGAAATACTCTTTGGTTCCTCATTTCTTTAGTAGAGATAGCTTACAGTTAAATGATATAAATTCTATTAATCAACAACTGAAAATGTGTAATTACAAAAGGATTCCTCTCTCTCTCTCTCTCTTTTAAATCTTTCAAAAATAACAGCTTTCTGGTTTAATTTATGTGTAAGTAATGCTATACTGAATATAAGCCCTGGTAAGGTGATAGAAGAGATCACCTTGAATACAGTCACACAACGTATGCAGGACAGCCAGAGGATCAGGCCCAGTCAGCGTGGTTTCATGAAAGGCAGGACCTGCCTGACCAACCTCATCTCCTTCGATGATGACTGGGTGACCCACCTGTTGGATAAGGGAAAGGCTGTTGATGTAGTCTACCTAGAGTTCAGCAAAGCCTTTGACACAGTCTCCCACAGTATTCTCCAAGAGAAGCTGGCAGCCCATGCCTTAAACATGTGCACTCTTCATGGGCTAAATAACTGGCTGGATGGCCAGGCCCAGGGAATACTGGTGAATTGAAATAAATCCATCTGGCAACTGGTCACCAGTGGTCTTCCCCAAGGGTCAGTGTTGGGGCCCATTTTACTGGGTCTGGCTGGGATGTTAACTTTCCCTGCAGCAGCCCATACAGTGCTGCACTCTGCACTTGTAGCTAGAACAGCAGTGGTATCACACCAGTGTTGTTCTAGCTGCTGAGAAGTGCTGGCACAGTATCAGGACTCTCTCTAACCCTCCTAGGGGGTGGGCAAAAAAGTGAGAAAGAAACATCACCAGAGCAGCTGACCTAAAACAACCAAAGGGATATTCCATACCATATGATGTCACACTCAGCAATAAATGTGGGAAAAAGAAGAGGGGAGGGGTGGGCTCTCATTGCAAAAACATCTGTACTTCTGTGGTGGTTTTACCGTGCTAGGCAGCTGAACACCACAACCGCTCTCTCACTCCCCCTCCTCAAATGAGGAGGGGAAGAAGTAAAGGAAAGAACAACTCACGGGTTGAGATAAGGATAATTTAATTAAAGAGGGAAAAAATATATATATTATTAAGGAAATATTATTAATTAAACAATTCAACTAAAGAGAAAAAAGGAAAAGGGGAAGAGGGAGGGGGAAAGGGAATAACAAAACCAAACAAGTAAAGGCTCTGTGGAAGTGCAGAGGAAAGAAATTACTCTCTACTTCACACAAATGTGCAATGCTTGAACACATCCTTGAAGCAGGGCCTCAACACACGTAGCCGGTGTTCGGGAGGAGGTCAGACAATTTCGCAACGAGAGCCCACCCCTTCCCTCTTCTTTTTTCCACCTTTTATTGCTGAGTGTGACATCATATGGTATGGAATAGTTCTTTGGTTGGTTGAGGTCAGCTGCCCTGGTGCTGTTTCTTTCTCACTTTTTTGCCCACCCCCTAGGAGGGTTAGAGAGAGTCCTGATGCTGTGCCAGCACTTCTCAGCAGCTAGAACAACACTGGTGTGATACCCCTGTTGTTCTAGCTACAAGTGCAGAGTTCAGCACTGTATGGGCTGCTGCAGGGAAAGTTAACATCCCAGACAGACCCAGTACACCTCCTTCCAAACATCATTTACGTGTTTTGAGGCCCTGCTTCAAGGACGTGGTCAAGCATTGCTCATCTGTGGGAAGCAGAGAGTAATTTCTTTCCTCTGCACTTCCACAGAGCCTTTACTTGTTTGGTTTTGTTTTCCTCTTTCCCCCTCCCTTTTTCCCTTTCCCTCTTTTCCCTTTAGTTAAATTATTTAATTAATAATAATCTTTTCTCACTAATTATTTTTTTCCCTTTAATTAAATTATCCTTATCTCAACCCGTGAGTTGTTCTTTCCTTTGCTTCTTCCCCTCCTCATCTGAAGAGGGGGAGTGAGAGAGCGGTTGTGGTGTTCAGCAGCCTAAAACAGTAAAACCACCACACCCACCCTCTTTAATATTTTTATTGAAGATTTGGATGAGGGAATTGGGTGCATCCTCAGTAACTTTGCAAACAACATCAAGTTAGGGGGACATTTTGATTTGCCAGAGGTTAGGAAGGCCTTGCAGAAGGACCTGGACAGTATGGATTGATGGGCAGAGGCCAATGGGATGAGGTTCAACATTTCTGTGTCTGGTCCAGCACTTTGTCCACAGCAACTCCATGCAACACTACAGGTTTGGGGCAGATTGGCTGGAAAGCTCTGCAAGGAAAAGGATCTGGGGGTACTTGTCAATGCTTGCCTGAACATGAGCTGGCAATATGCTCAGGTGGCCAGGAAAGCCAATGACATCCTGACTTGTATCAGGTATAGTGTAATCAGCAGAACTAGGGAGGTGAATGTCCCCCTGTACTCTGCTCTGGTGAGGCCACATCTCAAGTACTATGTTCAGTTTTGGGCCCACTACAAGAAAGACATCAAGACCCTGGAGCATGTGCAGAGAAGTTGGTGAAGGGCCTGGAACACAAGTCTTATGAGGAGCAGCTGATGTAACTGAGGTTGTTAGTCTGGAGAAGAGGAGGCTCAGGGGAGACTTTATTGCTTTCTACACCTACCTGAAAGGAAGTTGTGGGGATCTGGGGGCTGGCCTCTTCTCCCAGATAACTAGTGATAGGACTAGAGGGAATGACTTCAAGATGCACAAGGGGAGGTTCAGGTTGGAAATTAGGAGAAAGAGTAGTCAGGCACTGGAATGGGTTGCTCGGGGAAGTGGTGGAGTCACCCTCTCTGGGGGTGTTCAAGGAAAGGTTGGATCTGGTGCTTAAGAACAAGGTTTAGTGGGTGACATTGGTAGTAGGGAGATGGACCAGATGATCTTGAAGGTCTTTTTGCAACCTTAATGAGTCTACAGTTCTATAGTTTTAAATTATATGCATCACCTTTTTAGCATTTAGTTAACATAATTCTGCTGCTATCAATGTTTCCCTGGCAAATAAATGTGGAAAAATGCACTTCATGTGAATTAACATTGACAACTTAATATGAGATCCCTTTAAATGTTCTTTACTATGGTGTAGCATGACAGAAATAACAACAAGAAAATTAAAGGGTGCATTCTATACCAAGCCTCAGGCCAATTGTAAATTTGTGATTTGTGGTACCTATTCTGTTATATATATATATATATCAGAGAGTACATCTCAGTAAATAGTAACTAGTATAATTAACTGAAATTAGTCTACAATATTTCTTTAGTATTAGGTAAACAAGTTAAACTCTACTTTTAATGTTTTTTTAAAACAGCTATTTCTAATAGTAAATTAGTTGTTATGGTCTAGATTAAACTTTTCTTATAATATTGTATTGGGTTCTGACTTTTAGTCTTCTGCACATACTCTCAATTTACTTTTAGACCTAAATCACACCTTTATAGTTAGCTATTCATATGAGCAACTGTGGTATTCAGTCTTGCACTTATCAGGTATTACATAACAACATTTAGTGGTTTATTCTATTATCAAGTTCAGGTATCATCAAGTAAACTTGACAAACTACTGTAACTCTATGATGAAAATTCTAAATGTGTTTTTTGAAATAAACTTCTTAATATTGAATGTGACATCTATCTATTTTAATCAAATCTTTTCACTCTCGTAATGTGCTTTCCTTCACTTCAGTTCATATCAGATCATGTGCAATAGCATATCTATGTGTTTATCTGTAGAAAGTCAGGACAGTGAACCTACACAAAGAAATAAATATGTGTTCATCCACTAATTCAGATGGTTAAGGAAAGCTTCATTTCATGTGCATTAAAGTGTAGCATTAACTAATGTATTCATTAATATATTAAACTACTAGTGATTTCTTAGTATACACACTTGACAATTTAATGACTTGCAAATAGAAATATATTAGAAGTCAACAACACAGAAAGACCAAAATGTAGGATAATAATACATAGTGACAGTAAGTCCTCAGACCTTTATGTGACCATTCTTCACTCAGTCACACTGTCATCATTCTTTCCACTCATGATAGTAAGCATTTCTTGTCTCAGTAAAAATAGACAGACCTGTATCCCACATTACCTATCCCAGATAGGTTAACAGAAACCTAGAAATAATGGTTATTTCATAATAATTGACTGGTTTCATTGACTGATGTCATTATCTATTGCAAAAATAGTCAATGAGATATGAAAACTATTTTTAAACAGTTATATCATGCCTTCAGTATTCAGTCCATAGAAATTTTTTATTCTTGTGTAGATTTGTTTGTATTTCAGACTTTATTGATCCTTATGACAGAAGGGTTTTCTTAAAGCTTTTCTTTTTTTTTTTTTTTTCTCTTCATGCTACACCATTCTCCTTTTTTTAATTTTAATGCAAATTAAATTTATATTTGCAAATTTATTCAGAATTTTATAGGAAAAAAAAAAAAAAGAAAAGATGGACACCATTTTGTAAAACCTGAAATTAAACCAAAAAAAAAAAGGAGGGGGGTATGAGGACAAAAAAAATAAAAAGTAAAATAAAGTTAAAAAAAAAAAAAAAAAACATTTTCAGTATTCTTTAATTAGTAAAATCTTACTTAGTCCTTGATTTATGAAGTGGATTAATCTCACCCAGCAGTCCAGGGTTTTTCATCACCTCTAGTCAGTGGTGAAGGGCATGAGTAAACAATGACTTCTGTGACCTAACAATGAGATAAGATAGCTATTGGGTAAAGGAGTTCAGATGACTAGGTTAACAGTGGATAAAAACACAAAAAAGCAAAGAAAAACTTATAGGTACCTAAAGATAAGTAAGATAAATCCAGCCCCAAACTTTCAGGAAGTTAAAATTAGAAATAATAATAATAATAATAATAATATATATATATATCCTATAAGCAATGTTAAAGAGAAAATCTTGGTTCTGTTGCAATAAATCTCAATTTTGTGACATAATTTTAAAAGAATAAATAAAGTCAAATTAGTTTTATATAAGAATCAGTTATGTTCCTCTTTGCGGAAATGAGAGGTTACCTCTGTATTACATAATCACAGGTGCTTCTGCAGGTAGAAAACTAATATTAATATTGACATATGTTATCCCCCTCCAAAAAGTCTAGTTGAGTCAGTATATCTCATGCAGTTTCAGAGACAGTACTATACAGTTTATCTGTAATAGTTCAAACTATCATAGAATAACAGATTGCAATCAACAGTCATGCTTTACTAGATAGGATGAAAAGACAACACATGCACCCATTTCAAAGTTCTGTCTGTCGTTATTGCTAATTATTATTTGATTGAAAATATAAGAACATGCAGAAGACATAATGGGAGGAAATGAATGACTAGTAAAAAATGGTGTGTAAGATACAGTTGAAATTGATTATATTGTAGTTCACTGATACAGGCTAGAGGACACAGAATCTGCTATTTTTCTCAAGTTTCTGCCCTCACAAAAAAAATTTGCTTGACAACCTTTGATTTTTTTCTTGTTTTCTTTGTATTGATTTCTAACGGAATTGTCACCATAACTGATTAATCTGTATATGAAACACACATGTTCTCTTCCTTTTTCTTAAGATAAATCTCATACACTCTTGTCCCCTGCACAAAACTATGCTATCAAGAGGTTCTAGCCAACTGAATCCATCAACAAAGTGAGACTTCCTTCCATGGTTTCCTCTGTAACAGTCACCTCTTCTGAATGTTGTTCTGAGGAAGTTATTGGACTTCTCTGAGACAACTGTCTCTAGAACAATAAGTTCAACATCAATAGAAAAACAAAGGAATCTGAAGTTTTGGGGTGGGGGTGGGGGGTGGAGAACTGGGGAGGTCATAGAAGGAGTGGGGGAGAGAATAGTGGGTGAGAGGAATTCCACAGCCAAAACATTTTTTTGTGACAAATTGTGCAAATTTTTTTTTTTTTTTTTTTTTTTTTTTTTTTAGACAAATTAGTAAGCTTGACTTTTGCAACATATATGTCAGTGGTTTGGAAGATAGCTAGAACAGTAATGAGGAGAGTCATTAAAATATATGGAAATCTATATCCTCAAATAGTATGTCATCACAGTAAATGATTCCTTTGTTCAGGAGGCAGAGAAACAAGAACAGGAGAATCTGTGACAGCAGAAGCAATGCTTAACCAAATTCCTCTATCTGTTGTGACTAAGTTTGTTTCTGCTTACAGAGCCAAGCTATTCCCACTGACATTGTACTTAGATGAGGATAGAGTAAGAGCAACTTCACACTGATGTACGGGTATATCTTCTTGTTGCTCTATATTTATAGTTCTGTGGATACTGACACTTTATAGATTTTTTTCTGCTTTGGATGTAAGACTTTTAACCAAATAAAATAAAATAAAATAAAATAAAATATTTTTAACACACATAAGCAGAAACATCTCTGATGTTTTAAGGTGAAGGAAGAGAAGGGGAACCAACCATTCTTCTTCAAATCAAAACCTTTATTGTTACAACCTAAATAATATTAATATTATAAACAAAATAAAACAGATTTGTGTATTAATTCTGTAATACACTGAATTTTAAATGGTAGGAGAAACTGTGTTCTATACGTGTTCAATGTTACTGACAATTAATTTAGACAAATATTAGCTAGCAATATTACAATCATCGTCATTTCCTTTACAAATACTTTTTTTTTTTTTTTTTTTTTTTTTACATTTACAGTCTGATGTATGCTATAAACACTAATTCTGAAAATTTTAAGATGTTAATCTCATTGGAAACTAATGAAAATAGTTTGTGTATTTTGTTTAAAGGAAGTAAGTAAAAGCCTTTAAAATCTCCATATTTATGACCTTATGTATTATGTCATGTTGTGTTACATCAGTCTGAACATATTCATTTCTAAATATTTGATGTGACATTCTGTAACTTGATTCACAGTGTTTAGGATTTAAGAGACACAGCTGTAATTGAGAAGGACAGGGTAAGAAAAATTTCCCCAAGCTTTTTTAATGCTAATTAGAAATATTTATAAGTAACACAGTAATTACATGTCTATTTTTGGAAAAAAAAAAAAAAAAAAAAAAAAGAAAGAAAAAAGAAAAAAGAAAAAGTAATATTTTGAAGAGTGCTTTTATCATGTAGCAGCATAAAGAAATATAATAAGTTTAAAAACTTTAACAGGTCACTGTTAATAAAAGATCTATGCTTACATTATACATTCAGTGATGTAACACTGGTTATATGTATATATATATATGTGCATATATGTACAATTGTATGTGTTAGCAGAACACAAAATCCTTTATTTTACAGCTCATTTGATATTGGCATAGCAGCTAAGTTCCCTTGGATGGGAAAGTTGTGATAATACTAAAAAAAAAAAAAAAAAAAAAAAAAAAAATCAAATGTACCTAAATTTTATGACATGGAAAGACATGAAGAAATACTCACAGCTTTATAAGAAAGTCATTTACAATAAAAATAATCTTTATTCATGTGCTGTAAAATCAGTCTGTTAAAGGCTGGCAAATTGTAAAAAACAAACATTTTTAATTGATAAAATCAATGCAGACAGTGCAGTGATAGTCTCATGCATCAACCCTGTAAAACCATCACATCTAAGATTATATGATTTGAAGAACCTTCTATTTTAGTTTATCCATTATCACAGAATACCTTAATAAATTCCAATTACATTCCAGTTACATTTGAACAAAGCAATGTGATTCAATAGGGCTGACAGATAGCATTGCTTATAGATAACTGGGGGTTGCAGAGGTTTACCTATGACCCAGTTTGCTTCAGAATGCTTATAGCTAGTGATGGAAAATAAATAAATAAATATTTGCTGTCTAAGTTTTCAGAGCTACCAACTTGAAAATAAACTTTTTCTCTTGTAAATCTAACAAATAAATTTACCACGAACATGAGAAATAGAAAACAACAACAACAACAACAAAAACTGTGATTCCTGGGCACTTTTCAGAGTAGGAATACCCTTTAAAATTATACAGTCCTTGCTGCTAATCAGGTCCTTCGGTCAGATCCACAAGGTGCTGAGTGTAAGGAGACGCACCTGAAGTGCTTCTACACGAACGCACGCAGCATGAGGAATAAAATGGATGAACTAGAAGTCCTGGCCCAGTCCCGCAACTACGACATCATCAGCATAAGCGAAACCTGGTGGGATGAGTCCTGTGACCGGGGTGTTGCGATAGATGGTTACAGGCTCTTCAGGAGGGACAGGCAGGGTAGGCGAGGTGGTGGGGTGGCGATGTATGTGAAGCAGGGGCTGGACTGTGTGGAACTTCAGGTCGGCAATGGCAAAGTTGAGAGCCTCTGGGTAAGGATCAAGGGACAAACAAATAAAGGGGATGTCGTTGTGGGAGTCTATTACAGACCGCCTGGCCAGGACGATAGCACCGATAAATCATTCTTTACAGAACTAAGAGAGGCCTCGAGATTAACTCCCCTTGTCCTTATGGGGGACTTCAACTTGCCAGACGTTAACTGGGAGTGCCACACGGCTGACACGAGCAAGTCCAGGAGGTTCATGAAGCAGCTAGATGATAACTTCTTGGTGCAGGTGCTAACGGAGCCAACTAGGAAAGGTGCCCTCCTAGACCTGTTGCTAGAAAACAGAGAGGGTCTGGTGGGAGATGTGGTGATTGGTGGCCGCCTTGGTCATAGCGACCATGAAGTGGTTGAGTTCAAAATTTACGGTGACAGAAGGAAAAGTGCCACCAAAACCTCATCCCTAGATATGGGGAAAGCGGACTGCAGGCTGCTCAGGGAACTAGTCAGCAAGGTCCCCTGGGAAACTGCTCTTGAAGGCCTCGATGTCCACCAGAGCTGGTCATTCTTTAAGCGATGCCTCCTAGAAGCACAAGATCAGGCAATTCCTAAATATCGCAAGTCAGGCAGGCGGGGCAGGAGGCCGGCGTGGCTGACCAGGGACATTCTAATGGAGATTAGGCGGAAACAGAGAGTGTTTCGCTACTGGAAGGAGGGCCAGGTGTCATGGAAAGAATACAGGGATGCTGTTCGTGTTTGTAGGGAGAAAGTTCGTGTGGCCAAAGCACGCCTAGAGTTGAAGCTGGCTGTGTCTGTGAGAGAAAACAAAAAGGTTTTTTTTAGATATGTGAATGGAAAAAGGAGAACTAAAGAATACATAGGGCCGCTCCTTGATAGGGAAGGTCTCCTCACAGACAATGACATAGGCAAAGCAGAGACGCTTAACGCCTTCTTTGCCTCTGTCTTCATTGCCGATGATGGGTTTCGGGACCCAGGGTGCCCCGAGCTGGAGGACCGGGACGGTGGGGATGACAAACTCCCAACCTACCCTGAACGTGTGCGGGATTTGCTACTCCACCTCGATCCCTACAAGTCCATGGGTCCGGATGGGATTCATCCCCGGGTGCTGAAAGAGCTGGCGGACGTCATCGCAGAACCTCTCTCAATTATTTTTCAACGATCCTGGGAATTTGGAGAGGTCCCGGTAGACTGGAAGCTGGCAAATGTTGTGCCGATTTTCAAGAAGGGTCAGAAAGAAGACCCTAGCAATTACAGGCCTGTCAGTCTCACGTCAGTGCCTGGTAAAATCATGGAGAAGATGGTTCTCGAACATATTGAGGCGCACCTGGGGGACAAAGCAGTCATTGGTCCCAGCCAGCATGGGTTTGTGAAGGGTAGGTCCTGCCTAACTAACTTGATTTCCTTTTGTGATAAGATCACCCGTATGGTAGACCAAGGGAAACCAGCTGATGTGATTTTTTTGGACTTCAGCAAGGCTTTTGACACGGTCTCCCATAGGATCCTACTGGACAAAATGTCCACCATACAGCTAAATAAAAACATCATACAATGGGTGAGCAATTGGCTAACGGGCAGAGCCCAAAGGGTTATGGTAAATGGGGCTGCGTCAGGCTGGCGGGCGGTCACTAGTGGGGTCCCTCAAGGCTCCATTTTAGGGCCGGTACTTTTCAATATTTTTATAAACGATCTGGATGTAGGAATAGAAGGTATTTTGAGCAAGTTTGCTGATGACACCAAACTTGGAGGAGTCGTGGACTCGAATGAGGGTGGAAAGGCCTTGTAGAGGGATCTGGACAGGTTGGAGAGCTGGGCGATCACCAACCGTATGAAGTTCAATAAGAGCAAGTGCCGGGTCCTGCACCTGGGACGGGGAAACCCTGGCTGCACGTACAGACTGGGCGATGAGACGCTGGAGAGCAGCCTAGAAGAGAGGGATCTGGGGGTCGTGGTAGACAGCAAGTTGAATATGAGCCAGAAGTGTGCCCTGGCAGCCAGGAGGGCCAACCATGTCCTGGGGTGCATCAAGCACGGCATCGCTAGTAGGTCAAGGGAGGTGATTGTCCCGCTCTACTCTGCGCTGATGCGGCCTCACCTCGAGTACTGTGTGCAGTTCTGGGCACCACAGTATAAAAAGGACATGAAACTGTTGGAGAGTGTCCAGAGGAGGGCTATGAAGATGGTGATAGGCCTGGAGGGGAAGACGTACGAAGAACGGCTGAGGTCACTGGGCCTGTTCAGCCTGGAGAAGAGGAGGCTGAGAGGAGACCTCATCACAGTCTACAACTTCCTCGTAAGGGGGTGTCGAGAGACAGGAGACCTTTTCTCCATTAACACCAGTGACAGGACCCGCGGGAACGGGGTTAAGCTGAGGCAGGGGAAATTTAGGCTTGACATCAGAAGGGGGTTCTTCACAGAGAGGGTGGTTGCACACTGGAACAGGCTCCCCAGGGAAGTTGTCACTGCACCGAGCCTGTCTGAATTTAAGAAGAGATTGGACTGTGCACTTAGTCACATGGTCTGAACTTTTGGGTAGACCTGTGCGGTGTCAAGAGTTGGACTTGATGATCCTTAAGTGTCCCTTCCAACTCAGAATATTCTATGATTCTATGATTCTATGATCTTAGGGTACTCAGTCTTGGAAGATAGACAAATCCACTATGTCACTGTCTTCTGGCAAGCTTCCTTAAGTTACAAAGTGGTGCTCACAAATTCAAGCATCAAATGACACTTATGTGTAATATTTATAAACATGTTTCAGAATATAACACACAATGAAGCAAAATACACTTCAAGAATCTGAAGATAGATGACTGAACATATTGTGAGGGAGAAAGTGTCTTGGGAGCTTACAAAAATATAACTGTGTATCAGGTAACAGTGAATTACCATGAAAATTGCAGAGAAAGCTTGATTTCTTACTGCTACTTTTTAGTGTATGTAATTCTGTGTAGATGAATAAGAAAGACATATAATTTAAATAAAATTCAGGTTCTTTTCGATGTTTGAATACAACATGTCTCATCCTGGTACAACGAATGAGAAAAAGCCATTAACACTTCACAAGACAGGTCCTAAAATATCTAACATTTCAACCTGAATTTTTAAATAAATCTCACTCTATATGTGGGTATGTGTATTGTGTGGAAAGTTTTCTTTTTGATTTATTATAGAACGTGACAAATTCTTGCAAGGTATTCTGTATATTTATAAATCATAGTATCAACTTCACACTTTGTGATTCCACTAAAAGCACTGCTGAGGACCCTCTTAAACAACCTTTTTTGTTTGTTTGTTATAAAGTATTTTGTTATTAAGAATTTTGGCAGAAGTACATAATTATTTAATTCCTTAGGAAAATTGTTGAAAAGACAACAAAAAGAAAAACCCAGAATTTCTTTATGATAACGAAGGTTCAAACAACTGACATCTTATCAGCTATTATATAAGATCTTTGGTACTATTTTCCCTTGCAGCAATTGCAATCCTAAATCTAAACTGTGTTATTTTTATTTATTTATTTATTTATTACTCTAACCTGCACTTATGAAAGACCTGTGCTAATTGTGATCTTATTTTCTATTCTTAAGAGTTTCCTGTTCTCAGGGAATTGAGATCTGTTCTAACGCATGCTGCAGAAATCTTTCAAGCTATAGGCCAGATTGGAGACCAGCAAAAGGGACAAAAGCATGAATAAGGAACTGACTGTTATGCAACAAAGGATAGACAACAATAGAAATAGATGTTGCTATGTAAGGTGTTACCAATGGTAAAACATCAAAAAAGTACTCCAAAATTATGGACCAAACTAGGTAGGTGTGATCAGATGCTGTAACACAACCAAATGGGGGTGCAACATCACTAGAAATTTTACAATTTCCTTTTCTCAGCCGGCAAGCATCCTAATCAAGATCAGCTTCAGAAATCACCTGTGAAATTTCCTCTAAACACTACTACATAAGTATTGCTCTCTGCTATGTGTCTACTGCCGGTGCTTGAGATGTTGGATCATTTCATTTCAGGACATTCATAAGATACTGAAAACATTATGAAAGACATTTGAACTTCTTGGAGCTGGACTTAATAGAGATGTTTATATTTTATAGATATTTTACTATTATTCATCATAATATCCTGAATGACAATATCATCATTTATTGACCTTTCCTGGACATTTGCTTCTTCACTTGATTCATAGGCAGTGTATCCTTTGGCCTTATTGATGAACAATTACAGAAGTTTCTAGAATATAGAAAAAATCATTTATATTTGTGTCCAGAAGTAGTTGATATATCAACACTCTTATACTTTTTTTTGTTTGTTTTTCTGTCCTTAACTGAATCCAGATTGTGTTTAGTTTTCTATTAATATTTAGCTTATTTTTACATGATTAATTTTACTTCATGCTATATAACACATTTTGTAAATGTAGTTCTCCTTCATTTTTTTTTTTTGCCAATTATTTTATAAGAATTCTGATGTATTGCACTTAATTGTATATCACTATTTGATTCATTACAACATAGAAAAGATTATAAAAATTTAAAACTTCTCAATCAATTATGAAAACTTTTCATGATTTTTAATTATTATAGAAAGATAGAAGTCTGTTTAAGTTTACAGTTGAGTTAAAAAAAAAAAAAAACTAATAACACATGACATTTTGTCTACAATATTCATAAGTAACACATTAATGAAGTGGTGGAACAAGCCGTTCATATGATATATTTGCTCTATTATGATATATTTGCTCATATATTCATATGATATATTTGCTCTATTTTATAATGTGTTTCTTTCAATTTTTGAATAAATAATCAAAATCCTCTCTTTTGAGTTTTGGGAAAGTACAAAGGAATTCTAATTCTATTATTTTTAAAGATGATCTTTTTTTCTTCAAAGAATCTGAAATCCAAACTATCACTCAGAAAGGTGAATACCAACATATATTTCGATCTTATATTCATGTGCAAAACATTAAAATCAATCAAAAAAACAGGCAAACAAACCACTTGCAAGTTTTATTAAAAATATTTTCAATTGGATTACAGCTGATTTTCCAAACCATATGCAATCTACTCATTTGAAAGTGTATGTATGCTTTTTCTAGCAATTTATCTATACACAGATTACTTCTGTCTTTGTATGTAGGATCAGATACTCAAGCATTAATAGCTTCATTCACTTCAAAGTGAAACCGCCTTAATTTGCTAATTCTGAAAACTCTTATCACTCATTATTACACTTTTAATGTTAATAAAGGGCAGAAAAGTCATCATGATTTAAAACTTTAATTAGGAAACAGTGATAACTTAAGTGTATCTTGCTGTCTCATTTAAATTGCATCAAATTAATTGTGTTTAATTAATCAATGTTTAATGCTAGATATTACTTTGGCATAAAAGAAGGAAAGGGAGGAAAGCAACGACAAAGGGAAATAAACAAGCTCAGCAACCTGATCTAATGGGTGGCATCCTTGCCCATGTCAGGGGTGTTGGTACTAAATGATCTTCAAGGTCCCTTCCATTCTATGACTCTATGATTCTATGATAATGTAGAATACCTTGGCCAGAAATTAGGACACCTTTCAATACTTAAAGGGTTCTTATAAAAAGAATGGAGAAGGACTCTTTACTCATGTAGATAATGTTAGGACAAGGGGGAATGATTTTAAACTGAAAGAGGGGAGATTTAGATTGGATGTTAGGAGGAAATTCTTCTTTCAGAGGGTGGTAAGGAACAGGTGGCCCAGAGAGGTTGTGGATGTCCCATCCCTGGAGGTGTTCACTGCCAGGCTGGATGGGGCCCTGGCAAGCCTGATCTAGTGAGTGGCATCCCTGCTTATGGCAGGGGGGTTGGAACTAGATGATCTTTAAGGTCCCTTCCAACTTAAGCCATTCTATGATTCTATGATTCTATGATTCTGTGATTCTATGATTCTATGATTCTATGAAATGTACTTCTTATTGTGCCACCAACTGGATATAACAATTTTAATGGTAATTTGTTTTCAAGATCATCTTTTCAGCTGAAGCCAATGTATCTTGTCTTAATTAGATTTCTTACTCTCACTCCAGCTAGCAACCTAGTGTACACCATTATTCCACTGTTCTCTCTGTAGTTTCAACTAATTGTTTCATGTTAACTAGTTTCCCCATTTGTATCAGATCTGATATTCTTTATCCACTGTCATGCTTTTAGCTACAATTAAATCCTTCAGTTGCAGTCTGGTATTCTCTTTGTTACAGTTTCTTCTATACCACAGTCTGGTCTTTACCACACTGAGAAATCTTTGATTCTCACTTAGACTATCTTATTTTTTTCTATTTTATTTATTTATTTATTTTTTCTTCCCTCTACTGATCAGATAATATTTTCTATCTTTCATTTTGTCACCTCAGTTTATTTCTAACTTTAACATTGCCAGGAAGTGAGCCCAAGATGCATAACTCAAAAACTGAGTTATGCACATTATTAATTCAACATCTTAGTACTCCCTGATTCTGTTTTGGACCACTCCATTTAATAGGACAAATTCTGGCTATTTTTCTGTTATACTTTACTCATGTGGCTACTCCCAAAAAGAAAGATAGATGAAACTATAGCAGATTCATTTTCCTTCATTTTACACTGTCTTCCAGAACTATTCCTGAGGGATCCTACCTTTAAAAAGCTTCTACATTTTTTTCATACAACATCCCAAGGAACTCACCTCTTTAGTTTCATGCAACAAAAACAGTGCCATGCTCCAAGGCTGTTACTAAGATTAAAAAAAAAAAAAAAAAAAAAAAAAAAAAAAAGTAATGCAACTCCCCAAAGATTTTAAGCATAATTCATAAGAAAATTAATAAGTAGCCTTTCATATCTATCTCTTTCTTTTTAATATTTAAAACTAATATACTGACGGTGGGAAATAAAAGTTATAAGCCCTGTTATAGAATGGGTAAGTGCATGTATTCCCATGCTAACCTGGCAGTCAGAGTCATAATTTGTTATGCAGGCCAAATCTGAATAGGCCACCTTTATTTTCTTACTGTGAGGATTATTGTAAATATCTAGTGGGAAACACTATCTGTTTTATCTGTTTATCTATTTTTAGCAGGCTTGAAAGAATAATAACAGAGTGCAAGGCTAAGTACACCATTCACCACACCATTTCTAAGTTTCCCTCTTTTCCACCTTGATTGTGACCAATTAAGTGTAATTATCAATTTCAAATAATTGAGTTTGTTTATAGCCACTTGCTTTTTTCTTATCATATCCCCAGTATGCATGTGTTTCCAGACTTCCCTACGTTAATTTGCCATTCATTTCTGTAAGAATTAATATGATGACCAAGAATCAGGCTGTTATATTCCACCTTTGTTGATCTATCTGTTGAGTCTTGTAACTAAGAGTATTTTGTTATGTTAGAAATCCTGATGAAGTCCCATGTTATAAACAGAAATTCATGACTTGACAATTTTTACAGACAGAGTTGAAAACAGCTACATTCTGGATGTCTGGATGAAGCATTACAACAGGGTATGACTGAACATATGTTTCTCTTCTAAAACAGATTTTTATTATTGATTGCTATTACACCGAAAATAGACATTTGGGAATCATTCAGGACATGTAGTTTGTATATCACTGATGTGTCTCAAAATCATATGGGTTAAAGCTATTAGAATCAACTGATCATTTCTTAGGATAGGTGGCTGCAGTCACACCCATTCTAGTGGAGCAAGTAAAATTAGTAAAAGAAGGTGTAGATGGATTGTACTGTGCTTTAGCTATTCTTGTCTGGTACCTTTAGAATCACAGAATCATTAAGGTTCAAAAAGACCTTCAAGATCATCTGGTCCAACCATCACCCTACTATCAATGTCACTTTAGGAATGTCAGGGAGCTGGTGTGAAATGGAACAGCTTCCAGCTGCTCTAACGTGTACTGGAAATCAGTTCTGCCCTAAGAATCAGGAAGCCACAACTGAATTCATGACAGCCTTTCCCACTGCTGTGCTAAAGGGAAACAAAAGCAAATATGAACTTTTTCACTTAAAGTTAATCCATGACAGTTTAACCTCCAGCTTTCATAAAAGCTGCTAGTCTTTTCATGTTGTTGTGCATACATAACTGTTATGTATTCATTTATATTAATTTGTCTTTATGTAAGGCCTTAATTAAACAGCCTGACTACAAGAGGTTGTGAAGTAGGATGTAGTTCCAATCATTTCGTCTCATGAAGGCTGGAACAATGGCTACTCTAGCTTCCATTATTAAAGTCTAGTGATTACTTCTCCAGTTCCCACATATGTTCCAGTATAATAAATAAAAGGTGGAAATCAGATGTTTCCTGATCTGTATTATGCTCTGCAAAGTTTTTGTGCTCTGCAGGTATTTGGGTTTCTAGGTGTGACTTACAAAGGTGGTGAGTGTTGTAGAGGTAATCTGCTTAGCATCTGAACAGCAGGGCAGGAGAAACACAGCAGAAACTCGGTCAGCAATTCTCCACATTGATCAAAAAGTAAAGATTCTGAAGAGGTTCACCTTTCAATTCTTGCCAGCCAGAAGTATTAAGGCTGTGTTCCCAGTATTCAAGGTTTATAGTGTACTGCAGGAGAAATGAATGGTGGCCCATTAAGACCAGTACATTATCCCTGTGGGAAGGTTTAAAAATAAATAATAGTCCAGTCAAGATAATGCGAGTATTAACCAGGAGAATGAAATTCTTCACTAATTTCAGTGGCAATATTCTTAAATGCTGAAGAATATTATCACTCCTTTAATGTAGGCCATCACATTGGAAAAACAACAGGATGAAAAATATAGACATAACTTCCAAATAGAAATCCCACAGAGCATATGACATAGTAGGGACAAAAACACATTGATCCTCTGGCAATTCAAACATTTTTTAATAATAATTACATTTATTTATTTATTGCTTTGTTAACTATGCTGCTAATCAAGTAGTACCTGAGCACTCAAGTAGCACTCATATTCACTCTTACATTAGTTCAGGAAATGACAATACAGGACTTCTAGCAGTAGATCATAGTATTGGCAATATATCTATTACCCAGCATTTCAGAAATTTAGAAAATACTCTCAGTTTATTCAAAAGGCAATTTTACTTTTCAGTTTGAAAAAAACAACCTTTTTTTTTTTTTATTTATTTACTTTACTTTTATGATATTATTTTCCTTTTTCTTGCTCAGTCCATGTATTTCAGGTGCTAGTGGTATTGTTGTGATGGTTTTATTCGGGTGGGCGACCGAGCTCCACCACAACTGCTCTCTCACTCCCCCTCCTCAAAGAGGAACAGGGAGAAAATAAGATGAAAGGGGCTCAAGGGTTGAGATAAGGACAAGGAGATCACGCAGTAATTATTGTGATGGGCAAAACAGACTCACCATAGGAAGATAGTAAGATTTATTGCCTATTACTAACGAGATAGTGAGAAACAAAGGAAAGAAACCAAAAACACCTTCCCCTCCCCCATCCACCCTCTTCCACCTCCTCCCCCCGAGCGTGCAGGGGAACGTGGTAATGGGGATTATGGTCAGCCTATAGAAATTCTTCTCTGCCGCTCCTTCTCGGTCACTCTCGACCCCTGTGTGTCACTCCCACTGGATGCAGTCCTTGCTGAACTGATCTGGCATGGGCTTCCCACAGGCAGCAGCTTTTCAAGAACTTTTCAAGAACTGCTCCAGATATGGCTCCGTACCATGGGGTCCATCCCTCGGGAGCACACTGCTCCAACCTGGGTCCCCCATGGGCAGCAGCTCCTGCCAGGTCACCTGCTCCTGCGTGGGCTCCTCTCCACAGCCTACAGGTCTGACCCATAATCTGCTCTGGCAGGAGTCTTCCACAGGCCGCAGTCTCTATCGGTGCAGGGCCACCTGCTCCACCGTGATCGCCTCCACAGGCTGCAGTATGGAACCCTGCTCCACCGTGGTAATCCATGGGTTGCAGGGGGACAGCCTGCTTCACCATGGTCCTCACCACAGGCCACAGAGGACTTCTGCTCCGGTGCCTGGAGCACCTCTCCCCCTCCTTCTTCTCTCACCTTGGCGCCTGCAAGGCTGTTCCTCACTCCTCTCATTCTCCCAGCTGCTGTGTGGCGCAGCGTTTTTTCTTTCCCTGTTTTAAATCTGCTCTCACAGAGGCGCAAACAACATCACTTATTGGCTCAGCTCTGGTCAGCAGCGGGGCACTTCCCTAACATGGGGCAGCTTCTAGATCCTTCTCACAGAAGCCACCCTTATGGCCCCCTGCTACCAAAACCTTGCCACATAACCCCACTACAATTGTCTGCTTTTTTTTTTTTTTTTTTTTTCCTATTTCAAGTTGTATTGTTCTACCAAGCAATAAAAATATGAAAGTCCAATATGCCTATCAGAATTTCTACAAAACAATTATAAATTAATATTTACTTCCACTTACAGGTATTTTTATTTTTGAAAATAGTTTCATGTCTACTGGATAATTTTGATACTGTGTTTTTATTTTTTCTTTAACTGACATAACTATCTTTAGATCAGCAACTGATTCTTTACTCTGTATTTGAATGCCTGTTAATACACTGTATTTAAGGTGTAATTGGATCTATACACATCTGTTTTACAAAACAGTAACAAAGATAATAGAATATATGTTTTTTCTAGTGGCAAATATTATTAAGCATAAAACCAGAAATGCTGTAAAATTCATGTTTTCTTACTGATCCAGTTGATTTAATGAAAACAAAACTAAAAATCCAGTTGGGGTAGAACAGTTATTGTCTTTCATTATATGCATGGTTGATAAAGCAACTTATGATGCTGAATATTTTCCTGGGAATACTGCCAATATAAAAACAAGGTAGTTATATACTGTGAAAAATATTATTGATGTCAATAAGATTACATACATTCTGGTGCAAAAGAAAATCAGTAAACATGAGAAGACAGATACATATTTCTCAATGTCAATTCAAGTACAAATACATGAACAAAATATTCTGAAAATTTTAATACCTGCTTTTAAATGTGTTATAGATCTATTTCAGCATTTCCTTTGTACCACAAACCATAGAATTGACTACTGAATATGTTATCATGTCTGATTATTATTATTATTATTATTATTATTTAATACATCTCCTTGTATATAACCAAGAGTAAATTCTGTTTTTCTTTTATCTTTGTGTCTAGGAAACTTGTTCTCAGCATCACTTCTTCATTCAACTAAAAGCCTACCAAAACCAATATTTTATAGAAACTGGTTTCTTATGGGAATACAGTAAAAAAAAAAAAAAAAAAAAAAAAAAAAAAAAAAAGTAATAATAATAATAATAATAAGTTATATGTAAATTTCTTATATAAGAAGCTGATAAGACCTCTTGAGTTTTGTGTTACAAATACAATTGAACATTAGTAGTTTGTTTATTTGTTTTTAATTCAGAACAGTCTAGCCTAATTCCATTGACAGAATGAATCTGAAGTATACTAAATGAGCTCCTGGATAGTATCTTCTTGTTTAGTTTCACCTGAAAGGAAGTTAGTTCATGGACCCTGAGACCATTTCACAATGCAAGCCAAAGCATGATGAAAAGCAAATAACAACTATCAGGATTGTGTTTTTAAAGCTCACTTCTGATCTAAATTAAACAGTAATACAGGCAAATCCTGTAGGTTCACTACATATGTTCACTGTAAGGAATGTTTAGGATCAATTTCACTCTGTTTCCTCATATCACAGTAACGTTTAAATAATAAGATATTTTTCCAGTATAAACAGAAACTATTAAGCTCAGAATAAATAAATAATCATAGTACATGTAGTATACTTTAGAAATAATGTAATAAACAGTTTTGCATCAGTAGCATTTTTATTTTTATTTTTATTTTTTTTGGGGGGGCGGAAGGGGGAAGGAGGGGAAACCCTGTAGTAGCTGCAAGTAGGAGAACAATACTGTCCAGATTGCTGATCTTTGTTTTGATTATAAGACGTATTTTATATGGAAGTTCATATTAATATGTTGTACTGGATCTGGCTGGGACATTAACTTTCCCTGTAGCAGCCCATACAGTGCTGCGCTCTGCACTTGTAGCTAGAACAACAGGGGTATCACACCAGTGTTGTTCTAGCTGCTGAGAAGTGCTGGCACAGCATCAGGACTCTCTCTAACCCTCCTAGGGGGTGGGCAAAAAAGTGAGAAAGAAACAGCACCAGGGCAGCTGACCTCAACCAACCAAAGAACTATTCCATACCATATGATGTCACACTCAGCAATAAAAGGTGGAAAAAAGAAGAGGGAAGGGGTGGGCTCTCGTTGCGAAATTGTCTGACCTCCTCCTGAACACCGGCTACGTGCGTTTAGGCCCTGCTTCAAGGACATGGTCAAGCATCGCTCATCTGTGGGAAGGAGAGAGTAATTTCTTTCCTCTGCACTTCCACAGAGACTTTACTTGTTTGGTTTTGTTTTCCTCTTTCCCCCTCCCTTTTTCCCTTTCCCTCTTTTCACTTTAGTTAAATAATTTAATTAATAATAATCTTTTCTTACTAATTAATTTTTTCCTTTTAATTAAATTATCCTTATCTCAACCCGTGAGTTGTTCTTTCCTTTACTTCTTCCCCTCCTCATTTGAGGAGGGGGAGTGAGAGAGCGGTTGTGGTGTTCAGCTGTCTAGCATGGTAAAACCACCACATATGTTTAAAAATAGAGTTACAGTCAACTTTCAGAAATTTTGTGACATCTTTTGTATTTGTGCAAGATGATTAGATCTATTGAAATACTGTTGTTCTTCCTGCACCAAACATAGAAATTATATGAAGATTAATTGTAATGATCAGTTAACTCAAAGTTTGAAGTCTGTACACTTACACTTCCATAAAGGCATTTATGTATGGCTTCTGTTTTAGTTACTAGAGATCTGAAGCTCATTTCAATTGATTAACATAATAATCTACAAACATTTGAAATGGCTTATGGTGTCTTACCTGGTTCTAGTGTCTTCTCAAAAAGGCAGTTACCTATGTGATAACACTCATCTCTCTATAGGTGTTTGAAATATTTTATCAGTATGATCAGGAGAGTATACAGAAATATGTAGATGGCTACTGCAGGGTAAACTAAATAGTATTATATGCTATCTTTTGACCAGATCACCATTCACAATAGTGAAAAAACAGATATTCAGGTCACACAAGGACACTTATGCAGTATTTTAATTGACACTACTTAAGTGTATTAAGTTATATGTGAATGCCATCCTGATATTACATATAGAATGACTATAATTTATTTTTTTTTAAAAAAAAAAGCTCATAAGATTAAAAAGTAAATAAAAAAAAATGCGTCCAACTCTCTTACTATCTGTTATCTCTTTGTATAAGGCATTGTTTACACATATTCATGACAAGTTTTCTATATGAGTTATTGTTTTCTTTTTGATGGCTAATTAGGCTTAATACTGACCTATGCAGAGGTATTTGGAGCAACTGCATCTACTATTAGAAAAAAAAAAAAAAAAAAAAAAAAAAAGTGGAAAAGACAAGTTATGAGAATCCCAGAAAATGCAAATCAATCTAAACTGAACAGACATAGTGCAGAATAGCAAAGACCATTTTTATCACTCTCTACGGACATTGAAATGAAATCAACATCAGCTGGTTAAGAGCCTATAACTAACTGTCCCTCTGCTCACTTGACAGACATTTCACTCAGAGACAGAAACCAGCCACAGAATATTAATATACCAGGTAGCTGGCCACAGGCTGTGACATTTGTGTGTAGGAGGAAAGCATCACTTTCAGCTTTTTGGTTGTTGTTATGTTATTTTCTGTTTATATACTTGAATTATGGATGGCATTGTAGATGGTTTCTAGTTTTGTCCTCTGTGCAGAGGCATAATATGGAATAAGCTCAGAACCACCATTAATAGCATGTCAGCAGTGACAAGAAATCAGCCTAGAAATAGGCATATATTGCTCTAAACTTCCATTTTTTTTTTTTTTCATAAAGAAATTTATATAAAAATAACTTTCCAGTATTGATTAATTGAAGTTATTTTTCTAGGGGTAGTAAAATCAATTTCAAACACATCTGAACCCTAACAGGGCCAAATAAGTGCTTGAAGTGCCAAAATATTTGAAAGTAAATGCAAATTTCATTTTGTAATCAAATATATAAAAACAATTTGAACTTGAGTGTTGCTATGATAGTCTAAAAAAATAAGTTCTATTGACTTATTTTTATTATTATTTTAAGGCAAATGAGAATAAGACTTTGACATTCCTAAGAGACTCATAATACAGTTCAGGAGAGATAAGCATAGTCTGAATATTTCAGCATTATGAACAGATGACCAAACAGCAATAAGGTGGAGATTTCAGTGCTCTTCAAAGTACAAAAACAAACAAACAAACAAACAAACAAACAAAAACATTTCATTGGAGCTGGGTCTTTTGGGATGTTTGACAGAACAGAATCTCAAAATCAGTTCTAAATAGAGTACATATGATATTACTTTGTTGCTGTAAATGAAGATAGATATTTAACTATGAAATTAATCTAAAGAGAGAGGAAAAATTAAAAATATTTTGAGTAATAATTTCTTTCTGAGCATACAGTGACTAAGAAATATAGAGTATTGCCTTGATAAGACTATATACATGTCAATTGCCAAGTGACATTTCAAATACGAAAATAAGAGAATATGCCACAGCGTGTGAAAGCCTGCATTAGAATACATATTATACACTAAAGCAGATGTCAATGTTTACTACATGCATTGTAAACATAATTAAACTGAAAAGCATTCATTAGTTCTTATGTGAATACTATATTAATGTAGGTAGAATACTGAAATACATTTAAAAGAATGAGAATGAAGTAATCTTCATTTAAGTAATATAAGAAGGAAGTATTATTTAAACAGCAAGGAATAGATAAAAAACTGTTGTGATTTAACTCGGACAGCAGCTCAGCACCATACAGCTATTCACTCACTCTCTCCCACTAGCAGAATGGGGGAGAGGATTAGGAAAGAAGTAAAAGTTCGTGAGCTGAGATAAAAGTTTAATAGGACAGAAAATAATAATTATAATAATAGCATAGTAATAAAAATAATGTGTACAAAATAAGTGATGAAAAACACAATTGCTTGCCACCCTGGATGGGGGGAAGGGGTTTTTGGTCTTTTCTTTGTTTCTCACTTCTCTAGCTTGTTGCTAGAGAAGTTACTAAAGCAACAAGTTACTAAATAGGCAATAAATCTTACTGTCTCCCTATGCTGAGTCTGTTTTGCCCATCACAATAATTGCTGAGCGATCTCCCCATCCCTATCTCAACACTTGAGCCCTTTGCATCATGTTTTTTTTCTCCATTTCCCTTTGAGGAAGGGGAGTGAGAGAGCAGCTGAGGTGTAGCTCCGCTGCCCACCTGAGTAAAACCACCACACACAACTTCTATTCAGTTGCTACGCAGTGACTACTGCTGAATTGTTACTCAGATGTAAGAATATTGAAATAGTGTAACTTGCACTATTTCAAGTATACAAAATTTTGTGACACTGTGAAGGCACAGCCGGGCATAGAGCATTTTGCATAAATGTTTGAACTGTATGAAAATTGAAGGGGAAAAGACAGTTTGGCGGTATTGCATGTGGAAGACATCCAAGTGATGGCAGAACAAAGAACATGAGAAGCAGGACTGTGTCTTCCTGAATACACAATAGGGGTGACTAACGACAATGAAAATAAGTTGTATCAGTAGCAAATGAGATAGCCCATTCTGGGGGATGAGGAACTTTAGCATAAAAAATGTTAGGCATAAATGTGAAGAAAGATGAAGAAAGAAGACGAGCTCATCAGAGAAGAAAGAAAACAAGCTCATTTCAGGTCAGCCTTTTCCTTTTCACCAAGGAATTCCTAACCCCAATCTTTGTAATATTCAACTGCCAGGGACCACAAACACCAAATGATAGCTATATAGTATCTACTCCACAGAAACATATATTCAAGGATAATTTAAGTAACAGGTGTTAAGGATTAAATAACTATCTTTGTAGTGATAAGGAAAGTAATTAACAATTAGCACAAAGTGTGCTGTTAATAAATAAATTTAGTAAAGTGTTTTATTTATTTTAGTTCCTACTTTTAAACTGTTCTGACTGATCATTCTTCTAAATGCTCTCACTACAGCATTCTTAATACTTATATTTTATACTTTATATTTATACTAATCTTATATTACTAGTGAAAGAACGCCAGCATCCAAAGGTACGTAGGGAGATGTTCAATATCTAAACTACCCTCCATCATCTTTGGAAGGTTGAGACAGTCTGGGAAGGTTCTGAGTGACTTCAAAGAAGAAATTGTCACACCAGTCAAGGATGGGCAAGAAGAAAGATTCAGAGAGCTTCAGACTGGTTTGTCTAACATCATTTAGTTGGAGATTATGAAGAAAATTCTCCATGAAGCCATATCAAGGCACTTAAAGGACAAGATGAAGGCTGAGAATAGCCATTTGCTGAGACCAGATCATTCCTGACCAAGCTGATTTCCTTCTATTATGAGAAGACCAGCTTGATAGACAAGAGAAGAGCAGTGGCTGCCTTAATGATACCAACACTTTTGACATGGCATCCCATAGTATGTCTCCTTGTATCCATATTGGAGAGATATGGTTTGAGTAAATGGCATGACAAGCCGGTTGAAAAATTGACTAAATTGCCATCCTGAAAGAGCAGTTGTTAGCAGTTCAAAACCCAGCTATAAACCAGATATGATATGTCAGCCTCATTTATTCCCCACGGTAGATACCAAGGTCAATACTTTTCAATGTCCTCATTAATGGTCTGCATGATAAGCAGAATGAACTTTCAGCACGCCTCTGGACAGGAGAACAGCTGATATACTGAAGCATTGGATGCCATTGAAAAGACTTTCAATAGGCTGGAGAAATGGGTGTACAAAAATATCATCAGTTTTGATATACCTGTATGTGGGATGAAACAGGACCATGTAAGAGTACAGGCCAGTTAGAAAGAAGCTTTACAGAAAGGATACATGTTGTGGTTTAACCCAGCAGGCAGCAAAGCACCACTCAGCTGTTCACTCATTCCTCCCCCTCACCCCATGTCAGATGGGGGAAGGATTCAGGAAAAAAAAAAAAAAAAAAAAGGTAAACACTCATGGGTTGGGATAAAGACAGTTTAACAAGACAGAAAAGGAAGGGACAATAATAATAATAATAATAATAATAAAAGGGTATACAAATAAAGTGATGTAAAATTGCTCACCACCTGCTGACCAATGCCTAGTTAGACCCTGAGCAGTGGCCTCAGCTTCCTCTGGACAACTCCACACAAAATCTTGTTCCGCATGAGGCCATATAGCATTGAAAATTCCTTTGGCAACTTTGGATCAACTTGTTCCTATTTCTTTACTTTACTTTACTTTTTACTTTTTCTTTACTTTTTAGTTTATTCTATTTTTTTCTTTTACTTTACTATGTCTTTACTTTTTCTTTACTTTGTCTTTTCTTTCTGATTTATTTTGCTGTCTCCAACAGACATACTGATTTTGCCTTTTCCACTCTTAATTTACCAACTCATCCAATGCTCCAAGTAGGATGCACAATCACCAAACTTGACACTGCTAGACATCTAGTGATTGGATATAAATTCTATATTGATTTCAATGTAGATAGGAGTTATGACATGCACATGGAGAAATAATTTAAATTTCAGATATAAGGCAATAGGAAAAAAAAAAAGGAAAAAGAAGGGAAGGGAAGGGAAGGGAAGGGAAGGGAA
>NC_048893.1:166980641-166989166 GCF_011077185.1 Oxyura jamaicensis
AGGGAAGGGAAGGGAAGGGAAGGGAAGGGAAGGGAAGGGAAGGGAAGGGAAGGCCACTATAGGGTCTCCCCAGAGCCTTCTCTTCTCTAGGCTTAACAACCCCAACTTCCTGAACTTGTCTTCATAGGAGAATATGGTTGCTCTGTTACTGCCATCTCCTAAGTATGAATTTATGGTCATTTTAGGAGACAGAATTCTGATCTGGTGCAATGCAAACACTTTCTTGTTTTAAAAAATGAGGCAATATAATGATGAAAGGGTTCCTTACAAGAACTAGAGAAAATACCACTACCTGCAGAATAGTTTTTCAACTGCTAATTTCAAATAATGCAATATCATGACTTTCTGGGACAGTCCTTGAATATTAAGGAAAAGAATAAACCTCTAAATGATTTCCTCCTTGGGGAGGTAAGCACTACTTATCTCATTAGGCAGAAGAGGTTCTTGGTAGATAAGTTTAAATAACTCATTTGTCAGCCAGGAGTGAAGTTCAATCAGTTACAAGAGTTACTTTGAAAAGAGGCCCATTTATCAGATGGGTTTTTCAATATTCTCTGGACTTCGTAGTTAATAAGAAGTTTGCATCCTGGAGCAGACAGAATTCAGGAGGCAGTAATTAGCCTGCCAAGATCATCACAAAACTTGAAGCCAGCAAAATAAGAGAATATGTACGTATGAATGTATAGGCAATAAATTCATTTTTTTGTTGTTGTTGTTTTGTTTTTTCTCAGCTTTTTCTCACCCAAAAACCTAGGAAGTTCAATTTCAACCCAATTCCAGAGCAAAGTTTAAGCTTACAATTGTAGATCTGTAGCAAGATGCAGTAGGTACTATGCAACAGCAACCTTTGTTGTTAAAATGGTACATGCTTTACACTGCTTTATAACTTGCTTTATTCAGATATGATAGGCATTTAATTTGCCACTGTTTGAGATATTGCAGAAGAAATACATGGCATTAATCAACCAGAAATTAACTGATTGACCTTAATTAAACTGAAACAAGATATCACTGCTTCAAGGTTTAAGCCAAGCATGAATTTGTATCATAAACTTCTGGGAAAAAAAAAAAAAAAAAAAAAAAAAAAAAAAAAAAAAAAAAGTTTTAATAGAGTTACAGACACAGACTTAGCTGATATTTCACCTGTAACTCAATCTCTCTCTCTCTTTTTTTTTTTTTTCTTTTTTCCTTCTGAATATGCATTTATGGTTCTATTATACACATGCACACATACACAGAGAAAAAGGAAATTACTTACGCTTAATGGACTGTACAGTGATTTAAAAAAATGAAAATAAGTTGTAGTAAGTAGAGTTTAGAGCAGACACACACTGGATCTTCCAAAAAGGCCCTTTGACTAGTTTCATGTTCGATTTTTTTTTTTTTTTTTTTTTTTTTAATATTCCACAAAGCCTTCTTGCATTTACCAATTCTGCATCTCAAATGCACATCTCATTGAACAGAAACCCTGCATATAACAGTGATTATACCCTCAGGTATGCTTTTCATGCTATGCTTGGTGCACAGTCTAAAGTACAATAGCAGCAAAGAGAATGGAAGACACCAATGTCTTTATGACTTCAGAAATATATATATGTTTTCAAAATCTTCCCTCCCTGACCATCCTAAAAAGAAGAAAGAGACCATCCTAAAAAGAGAAATTTAGCTGAACATCACCTGCTTTATTTACACATGATGTTTCCAGCTTCTGTTATATTCTTAGAAGTAATATATTATGCAAGAATTAAACAAATATGTTACTGTAAAGGAAATCTATTAAAAAAAAAAAAAATCACAAAAAAATAATACTGTGTGCAGTTTCTACACCTAATAAATGTGCTGCTTTTGTTTTGGTACCATAGTTTTTATTTTACATGTGAAATAACGTTTGTATATAATAACAAATTATAGCCTTATCTGGGAATACACCATATTTTCACATATACAAATGTGGTGGTGAATTGGATCCTCTGATTTTTATTTTATCAGCTCTTTAAAATGTTAATTGGTATCAAATGTGACATATATTTAAATAATAGGATCCTGAGTTTCCATAAGTCTTTATGCTTGTTGAATGGGATGTAGTACTTCTGTTATATGCTTAATGTCATCTTATATAAGCAGGTAATATGACTGTACTTCCTAACCTCATGTAAAATGAAATGTATTCAGTACTGATGTGTTAGTAAAATGTGTTACTAGTTAAAATGGCTGTGGGAAAGCAAACATTAATTACTATTTTCATGCCCATTGTATAAATGGTAATATATATATACATATATAACTCTAATACTGAGTGAATCTTACTAGTTCATATTTTAGGACCATGCCTTAGCTCTCCAATAGATTTCCAGCTGAAATCATTCTGAATTTTGCCGGGGCAGGGAATAAATAAATAAATAAATTGTGTTTAATACTAATAAAAATATATTTAGCATATTTTGTCAAAGAAAATAAAGGATTTTTTAATTCTTTGGGGAAGGGAAATGGGAGAAGGGGGAGGTAAGGAGAGAAGAGGTGGATGGATAATACCAGTTTTCTTGTGCATAGTTGAATATGACCAATATTTTGACTTTTAAATATTTTCCTTTTCTTTCTCTACATGTAGTAAAATGTGTAAGTAGGGTAAGAAAAAAAAAATACTGCAGTATATATTTCTATTTGGACCTTTCCTTTTGATAGCCTGATGTACTTACTCTCCATTCAGAACACATTTTAATATATATAACCAGCTAAACATGTCTGACACTGCCAACACAATTTGCATGAATAGAACAATTAATTACACTCTCTGTATTCCTACAGGAACTATAGGAAGCCTGAGCAGCTTAAGAAAAAAAAAAAAAAAAAAAAAAAAAAAAAAAGTAGAATTTTAGCATATAAAGGTGGTTCACTGAACACTGAGCTAGCTGTCTGTTGTGTGCTTGAAAAAATTAACAGTCTACATTCTGATTCTGCTGCAAGTTATCAATATTTAACTGACATTGACAAGACTAAAGCAGATTGCATGAAGGAATAATTATTATTGTGAATACACTGGTCTTTACCTCCAGTGCCATTTATATTAATCATTGATTTTCAGTATGCAATTGTAAAGAGTCCAAGTCTCATTAACAAATTGGGACATAATCATCAATATATATATATATATATATATATATATTTGACAGAGTAACTAGCTTGGCGAATGATATTAAAACATTGTAAATAATTCTGTTGCTTTTTAAAAAAATGCTCTTATAGTGTCTAAGATGACACTCTCAAAATCAAAGCAGAGAATAGCCAGATACCTCAGAGACAGGTACACAACTGACTGAAATTCATGCTGAATCAGTAGATGCCATCATTTATTTATTTGTTTGTTTGTTTGTTTATTGGGTAGTATGTACATTTTCTGATCTGGATGTAATTTTGTTCAATAGTTTCATTTTAGTTAGCTGGTAGAACTTAGAGAAAATTGTAAACATTATTGATGGTGTCAACAAATCTGATGAAATCAAGTTAGAGTGTTTACAAACACATTAGAAGTTTGGAATTTGAAATTGACAAGATAAAGGTGATTTGAAATCTGTGACAAGCATTGCTTGAGAGTAGAACACTGTTATACTTGACTAAATGTTTAAACAACGTTACATCTCGAAAGATTTAGAAGACCACAGTGGTCCATAAATTAACTACAGGGGGAAAGTTATCATTTTTATGAATATGTATATATATAAATTAGAAAGCCATGTATTTTAAATGTAGATTATATTTTCTCTATCCTAAGTGTCAGTCTCATATGGACTTTTAAAGAAAATTATAGTCAAAATAGTAAACAGCAAATGATAGTAACAAAGACAAGAAAATTTGAAAGGGTATCTTAGTAGGAAAGGTCAAAGACTGGTTTTACTTCATTTAGCAGACTAAAGACACTGCTATGAAAAGGAAAATCACCTGATTTACTTATTTTGTCGGTGAAAGATTTATGTTAAATATGAAGAAAACCCTTCTTCATAATAAAGGCAGTGAACAATGTGGTAACATTACCAAATATATAAAAAAATACATTTTTTTAAAATAACTGTATATATATTTCTCTCTGGTTATATTTGTTGTCAAGTTATGTTCCACTGTACTTCAATAACAGAGGATTGAGTCATCTTTTATGATGCATTCCACTGTCATATTTGTGTGATTTTATGCTCAACATTAATAAATAAAAAGTTTAATATATTCTGAGTTATAAAATATATTCAATTTATTTTAAACATCCATAATTATGATATAATAATTTATGATATTACATAAAAGTACAACTAGTTTATGTCATGGTACAGCTAGATTTCAAAAAAGAAAAAGAGATTCTACCGTTGTTATTTTACTTGTGTTGTAAATTTTCACGCAGCAGTATACTACTGTCATCAAAATGTTGATATTCTAAAGGATATTCCCCAAGATGTTTCCTGAAATCATGGGTTTGGTGATCACTGTAGGGAGGGTAAATATTTGTTTACTTCACAGAAATATGCTTAAACTTGTGTTTACTCATATACATATTTAGTGCCATTTTCTCAGCAGAGTTTTTCATATTTTTATAACGTTATATCAAAAAAAAAAAAAAAAAAAATGTTCTACATTTTGCATTTCCTTACCAGATGGATTGGAACAATATATTTCAGATAGGAAAGAATACATGGAAACATAGCCATATGCTTGCCCTGATCTTATTTTCTTCCCAAAGCAGCTACTACTGACTAATATTAGAAATAGTATATTTTACCTGATGAACCATTAGTCTGAAACAGCACGGCCAGATGCTATATTTTCAGAAGACTTTTGGCATTTTTTTCTCCAGCTCATACCCCAAGAAGCGCCAAAGAAAGGACATTACTACAAATTCATAGGCCTCTCAGCAACCATTTTATTCAATTATTTTTCTGAGCAGGCACAGTAAAAGCCATTTTAGGCAGGACCACATTAGCTATTTGAGGCAGGATTTCTGCCAGATGAGTTTTTGAAATAGAAAAGGATAATCTATTTACCTTGGAGAAAAAAAAAAAAAAAAAAAGAAATAAAATACAGTTTATCAGTTACTGTGGACTGAAGTCATACCCTGTTCATATATGTACTCTGTGATACAGTATTTTCTTTGTTTATTTGCTGTTTTCTATTTTTATTAATTAATTAGACTAATTTCAAATAGAGATTCAAATAAATAAACATAGCACATCACACAACTTCCTTATACAAGACTAGGATGTTATTTGTAAAAACTCTACAAACAATAAATATTGAAAAGTCATCTCATAGGTTTGTTATTTCCTCAAAAAAAAAAAAAAAAAAAAAAAAAATCAGATTTCTATTTTCTTATAGATGAAGTCAGGAAAGGCAAATCACAGTTAATGCTGAAAAAGAATTTGTATGACTGCTAACACAACAGTGCTGCAATGAGCATGATGCAGTTTAAGTGATACTCAGCTAAAAATAAAAACATTTTTCTTAAAATCAAGATTAAAAGTATATATAAGCATGCTTATACAACTATTCTATATATCTAGAGATTACACTTTTGTTCCTCTCAAATAAGATATTCTATATAATACTACCATTAAAATAAATGAGAATTTATTTCAAATAATTGTATACAATTACATGCAGTTATTTTATTTCCAAAGAGAACTGAGCTCTATAGATGTAAAATTCATTTTTACAAGACTCACACATCCAGTTAAACACATTTAGACACAGTTTATGTGACTACTTCATGCATGTTTTACTGATCATAGTATTTTAAAATGTATGATTCACATGCATCAACCCTTAAATGTTAGGAGATAAGGCAATCAGAAATACGTTACTAAGATTAGCAGAATTCAGATTGAATTTCAACTGGCTTCCACAAATTGCCTATATTTCCTTGTGTGTTTGCCAAAACACATAGGTACATTCCTAACCTACATAAAAAATCCACATTGTTGGTTGCCACACATGTTAAATACATCTCAGTAAACAAGTCATATAAAAACAGCTGCATTTTCACTTTCTTCTGGGTATGGAACAATAGTATTTTAGATCTGCAAACAACTTTTCCCCCTGACTGATGTCACTACTATTTAGCCCTCTGAGGCAAGCCTTTATTGATTCTGCTTTTACTTTGATTGGATCTTACCTACTTCAGTGCTTCAGTAAATTGAAACCTTCTGCAGTTCATGGAAGAAATCTGAGAGCAAGGATATGAGAAAATGTACACTGACCTCAATTTGTTTCAGACTATATTGGTAAAAACATTTGGCATCAGGTTGCAGAAGTGACCTGAGCTAACAGGATATAAAAAAATCAAACCCCATATTCTCAATCAACCTTTAGCAGAAAGAGATTTAATTATTCCCAAAGTACAAATCATAGTACTATTTCCCTCTATTCTGTGAATATGGAAATTGCTCTCTGTCCCTTACTCAGTTTATAAAGATGTGCATCTCCTTATGATATATATATCTCTGGAATGAGATACGTCAGCTTGAGCAGCCTCAAAATGACAGAAGCTGCATTTAATTATTATTCTAGGGCTGGATTCTGTAACTAAGGCAATAATAAAATATGAAATACCTTTTGAAAATAACATTTGGGAGGAAAGAAGGAACATGATGCTTAAATTTATCAACAAATTTGGAAATATATTGTTAGTGTTTTAATTGTGACTATTCATTGATAATTGCATTGTTTTTTTGCTATTGCAAGCTGTAGGTCAATAGTAATATTGTCCTGAGTAGAATGGACTGAGTCATAAAATATTCCCTAGTAAATTTGAGAGCTGTGAAGCTAATCTTGTTAATTCAAAAGACAGTGGGTGCCTCTCTTCAGAATGTTTTTCACTCTTACCAGACTTAAATCTCCTTTATTGCTTTATTAAAATGTTTAAAATTGAGCTTTTTCTTCCTCAGATTAATGTTTATCTTTGCAAATACGAATATGTCACAAAACCATCCTTTCTCCTCCTTTCTTTTTCATTACACATGCACAGAACCTCTGTCAGTGGACACGGGAATAGTTAGTATTTATTCCCACTTCATGTTTCCTATGTCATAAGCTTAAAAAAGAACCCAAATAAACAACAAAAACAACCTGTGGGTATCTATGGTAGCTTTGGCAATCAGTCAAATGCCCACCCAGACATTCACACACTTCTCCTCTTTAGTGGGACAGGGGGAGAAAACAGAGCAAGATTCATGGGTCAGTATAAAGACAGAGATCATTTAACAATTACTATCATAGACAAAACAGGTTCAGCTAGGGAAAAACAACTATTTATTTCCAATTAAAATAGATTTTAATTACTAATTGGGGTACTTAGAAATAAAGACAAATATTTAAACAACACCTTTCCTGCGTCTTTTCCCAGGTTCCACCTTATTCCTTCATTCTAGATTCCCTATCATGTTTTTGGATGAGATAGGGTTAATTTTCTTCATAAAGGCTTTGTAAATGCTGTGCTTTGGATAGTGGTGATAACACACTGACATTTTTAGCTGTTGCGGAGCAGTGCTTACACAGAGCCAAGGACTTTTCTACTTCTCATGCTGCTCTGCCAGTAGGGAGTCTGGGTGGGCATATGAAAGCATCTGTGTTTTCATACCATATGATGTCATGCTCAGCAATAAAGGCTGGGTGGGGTAAAGGAGGAGGAAGAGGGAGGACCTTTGCAGTGGTGGTGTTTGTCTTCCCAAGAAACCATTATATGTGATGAGCCCTGCTTTCCTGGGAGTGGATGAACACCTGCCTGCTGATGGGAAGTAGCAAATGAATTCCTTCTTTTGATTCGATTGCATGCATGGCTTTAGCTTTGCCTAGGAAAATGTCTTTATCTCAACCCCTGTGTTCTCACACTTTACTTTTGTGATTCTGTCCCCTATCCTAGCTAGTAAAAATGAGACAGCAGCTGTATGGTGTATAGATGCCTGCCATCTATACATTCCCCTACCACAACATTCCCCTACCCTCACCCCCACCAAGCAGCATGGGGGGGTTCAGAAGTTATGGTCATTAATTAATATTTATGGTCATTATATTTCTGCTGCTTCTTCTTTCTTACACTTTTCCTCTGCTCTCAGGTGCGCTGTCCATGGGTCACATTTCCCTAAGGAATATATGTCTTCTTTGGTGTAGATATTCCATGGGCTGCAGTGACTACCTGTGCTGGTGCCACGATGCACATCCTCCTCTGACCCTGGTGTTCACACTGCTGTTTCTCCACTCTTTTCTTACTTCTTCCTCTGTCTGTCTAACATCTTTTACCCTTTCTTAACTGTTTCCCTGAATGAGTCACCATCTTGGCTGCTGGGCCCAGCCATGCCTGGTGGTGGGGCCGTTGGAGCTGGCTGGAACAAGCTGTGACCGGTGTAGGGGAGCCCTGGCCTCTCCTCACAAACGCTGCCGTGCAGAACCCCACCACCAGCACCTGGACACCTGCACCTGGTACAGTACCATTGCAACAGAGTACTAAGTTAAATGAGATATCAACTAAAACAGCGTTGTTTGGGGGGGGG
>NC_048893.1:166989266-167009970 GCF_011077185.1 Oxyura jamaicensis
GGGGGGAGGGTTACTGGTTTTGGGTTTTCTTCTTTTTGTTTTGTTTCCCCATGTATAATTAAAATGTATTGTGTTGCAAGTCGAAGTTGTTTTATGTAGATCCTTCCTACAAATTAACTTGGCTCCCAAGAGGTATAATTTTTTATTTTGTTTATTTTTTTTTTAAGAGCTAGGAATGAACATAACTCCTTCTGTGGCATTCCTAGGTAATATGCCAGTTGTTTAGAATATCAGTTTCAGAACTAAAAACAATAGAGAATATAAGTTTATATAAAATAAGAGAAATAAGTTTATTTAGGCATTATAATGAGAAAATAAGTTTATTTAGGCATTAACTCACTTCAGATTGTTAAAGTCTTTATTTCCTAGTTGTTGCTTTTCTTTCACATTCTAAATATACAAAAGATAAGGTAGGTTAGACTTTCAGCAAGGGATATTTCATGTAAAATGACTGTCCAGGTCCCTCAGCAGCATATAGTCAGTTCCATCATTCCCTTTAGTTTTGCCTGATAAAGAACTTAATAAAAACATGTCAATTAAGTTCAAATAGAGTTTGAGACAATGAGTATTTTATAAAATTTTCAATATTAAAAAAAAAAATATTAGCTTAACACATCACACTTGAAACTGAAATTATAGATTGCAAAGCAGTTGATGGAGGACAGTGACTGTAAACACTTTCACACAAAATTGTTCACAAGAATTCATGGCAATTCATATGCATAAATAAAATCTGCTCTAACACAGCCTATAAGAGATACCTTTTATTTTAACTCTTCAAAAGTATCTTTATTTTGTTATAAGACAAGTATCCACTGGGTAGATTCATATATAAAATCCTACCTTTATCAGTATTTGAAGACAAGTTTATCCTGAGGTTTACACCAAGTAAAGTGACTTCCATGCTGTATAACCTGTATTAACCTCTTCTGTCTTGCTTCAACTTTGCAGGTTTCCACAGAGGGGTCTTAAAAGATTATTTATTTTACCAGTAATTGTCTTCTTTTAACTTTCTAAAGATATAGCTGAAATAAGCTTTAAGTTATTACTATGTACTTACAAGACTCTAGTGGGAAAATTTGAATCACAAATACCTACACTTTGCCATGGTTTTCTCACTGTCTCAGTAGGGATAAAAACACAAATAATAGTAAACAAGTGTATTATTACTTCTAACTTGGGCTATATTAGCTCATAAACCAATTTCATTTCCCTATTTTGCCTGTTTTGTTACTGCCTAGTAGCAGATATCACAGAACTAAAATCAAATGTGGTAAACATATATATATATATGTTATATATATAGTAGAAAAAAAGAATCAGTTCTGCATTTGTTATTCAATTGCTTTTTCATAAAATATATATGTAAGGACAGAGGATGCTTTTGGAATAACAACAGCATGTACTATATACTTTAATAGTTTCTCTACCCAATCTTCAAAAACAGAAAGGTAAACATTTTCTCATTCTCCATATTGGGTTGCTCTATTAGTCTTTACAGATGAATTATCAACCCAAAATAAATATTCTTAGAGCCTTCAGGTTCCAGCTCTGTGTTGACAAACTGTACTGGATATATTTATTAATGCGGAAAATCTAATCTGTACACCAAAATAGCACAGACAGTTAAATTACAAGTGTTTCACATCTGAATACAAATACCTTACCTGGCTTCAAGAGGTCAGTTCTTTATTCTTAAAATCTATTAAGACACTGCAAAGTTTTTGTTTGTTTGCTATTGTTTTTACTTTGACCTTAAATGTCACATGCTGCTATGTCAAATGAAGTAATTCTGATCATGTGAAATTGGATCATGTCTCACATGCATCAACTTGATTGATTAAACCTGACAAGATGGATCAAAATGTGACACATATGCTTCAAAATCAGAAATAATGTGGGCTTCTGAAAGCAATAGTGTTTGTTAATCATTTTTGAAAGATTTATTTTCCCTTGGGAATAATAATAATTAAAAAAAAATCTCAACAATGCCAAGAATTTCACTACATCTTGAATATGATAATTAAACAGGCAAGAGAGAAATAGGTATTTTTTCTCTCTTTCAGGAAATACACTGACAAGTAAACTAGATACATTTCATATCGTATTTCAGTGTTCAATAAGATTTTTAAATAATTTAAATAATTTATTATCTTATAAACAAAGGAAATGTTTTTATGGCAGAAATAGTCTTGAGACAAAATATTTTCTATGCCCCCTTTTAATATTGCGTCAGTCATAAATCTTATAACATTGCATCACAGCATCCAGTAACATGCTAACAGGCATCTTGTAACCCAGATACTGTCCAGTAATATCATGTTAGCCTAGTACTCACAAAATTCACATAAATGTTCCCATTGAAGATGAGGAAGTGAATCTGTGTTTAGCAAAGGAGAAAATGCATCATATCTCAATTTAGTATAAACAGAAAGGGAAGGATTTGCTTATATGATAGGCTTTTATAAGAATTACTATAAGGTAGGTTTTATCATCTTTGTTTAATTTCGGTAACACTATGATTTATGATTCAGCTACCAAAATCCAAGAGATAACTTACAAAATACAATAACATTGAAATTGAATAAAATAGAATCTAACTTCAAAATTCTCAAATGGTTCATTCTCCTTTAGGATTTATTTCACCCCACATACATCTTTTACTTGAGTGGCTCTCCGTAGTTCAGAATCACAGATGTTCACAGTAGAATTAAAAGTAAGGGATGTTACTTGCTTACAAACAGAGTAAAAAACATTAAACACTGTCTCCCTGAACCCAGGAGAAATAGAATAGTATGTGCTTTCTTTGCTCAGACTTCACTTAACCTGGACAATCTTTCAACACGTTTTTTTTTTTTTGTGGTCATTTTAACAGACAATATTCACCTGTACATCTGACCTGAAAGCTACGTCTGTCTCTTTCCATAATGTTGCTGCATACAACATACAAGTGACAAACATAAGGCATGATCAGAATGAGGCATTTTCATTTGGGTTAGCTGTTTAAGCTTAACATGTTTTGTTTGCATCCTTGATCTTCTGCAGTCTTTTATCAAATATGCATTTAGGGACTTCTTTATGCTGTTTTAAATGAAGACAGTGATTAAACCTCCAGCTTCTGTGACATGTAATCAGACCAGCAACATGGTTCTGGGATACTTTCATATTTGGAAAACACAAAGGACTAATGGGGTTGATGTGGTTCTCATTGTGTATTTCTGTCAAGTCTATGATTTCCATGGAATTCTGAAAAGACTTCAATATAAATTCAATTCATGTTAAGGCTTTTAATGTAAAAAATAGAGAGAATAGAGGATTCATATTGTTTGTTGCATAAATGTTTCTATATTTCTAAACCTCTATATTCGGAGGGTTAGGAGCTTAAAATAGTAACCTTAAGTCCTGTAATGAATTCATGGCATAACTTTTCCAGATACCAAAACTGTAAGATATATAGATGATTTTGAAATGAGTTGTCTGCTGACAAAAATTACAATCTAAAGAGGCAGTGGTTGTATTTGGCAGGAAAGATATCAGTGTCACAGGGTAAAGGGAAAAAAGAGGGAGTGAAAAAATATTATTGAAAGCTAAGGAAAACACAGCTTTTCTGTCAAGGCTTTTCTGCTGGGATCTTTCTTTTAAGTATATGCCCTAGAGCATTTTATTCTTAACAGTATTTCATTATTTCACTGGCTTAGATTCTGTAGAACAAATTTAACTCAACCAATACCGGTAGCCAAACAGTTATTTTTAAACTCTTTTTGAAAGTTTTTAGAAACTATAGTGACTATTTGAGACATACTGCCATAGTGCTGTCATAACTCCCACTTCTTCAACAGTACAATTGAACAAAGAATAGACAGATGAGAAAGTGGTCAATATTCAAGGACAGACAACAGTTGTGTTGGGTGCAGGAGCCCAGGTGTTGGCAGCAGGGCGCTGTAGGGGTGGCCTCTGTAAGGAGAGGCCAGGACTGCCCCATGCTGGACACAGCCTGTTCCAGATGGCTCCAACAGCCCCACCACAGGGCATGGCTGGGACCATCAGCCAAGATGGCAGCACCTCAGGGAATGTGTGGTTATGAAAGGATTAAAAATGGTGTGCACAAGATGAAAAGGACTGAGAAAAATGTGAGGGAGACAACCCTGCAGACTCCAAGGCTGGAGAAGGAGTGAGAGTGCTACATCTGGAGGAGGCCATGGCAGAGCAAACAGATATTCCCAAAGGAACTGCCCTTCCCCTTGTGCCACTGGAGGGTAGGGAAAGGGAAGTAGCGGAGTTGGGAATGAAGGAGTGAAGTTAAGCCTGGGAAAGAGGGGAGGAAAATACTTGGTTTAATATTTTTGACTTTTTGTTTCACACTACCTAAATAATTTCCTTCTAGTTGAACTCAAAGCACTCAAGAGTTCTGCCTCTCTTGGGTCTATTCCTCAGACAAGCAACAGTATTAATTCTTTTTTGACATTGTCCCAGTGAATTGATCCTTTTTGGACCATGACAAAAGAAAACAGTTCTCCAGATGCTGCCTGTGAGATTTTACTTAAGATTTTTACTTTTACTTTAATGTTAGCCTTTTACATATCTTTAATTGGCATTATCTCAGACCAGACACAGTTTTATTTCCCCTGAACTATGCTGAATAGATGTAAGACTTTGAAAGTATAATTTATTTATTTGTTTATTTATTCATTCATTCATTTATTTTTAAATTAAATTACAGGCCCTATACCTCTTGTGCCATCATTCCCTATTGCACACTTAAAAAAAAAAAAAAAAAAAAAAGTAGTTGAAAAGAGAACACATACCAATGTTGTCAGTGCTTTTTAAGTCATGTATTTTGACATATACATAGTTGCTATTGAAATATTTCTGAGATTTGATCTTCCTTCCCAAGCCCTTCTTTTTGTAAGCCTTAAAGTTTATAAACGTCCCATGAAAATACCTTAGGTATGCCCTAAATCTCTCTCTCACTGATTCTTGAATTAATTTTAAAACCATTTCCATCCAGATTTGCTGATCGTTACATGTACCTCTTTCTCAATAATGATAAACATAAAATGGGTCTGTATTTTAAGTTTAATCTAAGTAAAAACCCCAAAGTTAACTGTATATTGTTAGGTAAAAGGATGTGCAGTTTTTCTTGACCCAGTGAATTGGCTTTAGGAAGGTTTTTGAGGTGGCATGTGGCAGTGTACTCTTTCTGAACCCCCTAACTTGACATTTTATCTGTAACCATGCTCAGGCAATAACTGTCAGTGGCAGCCATGATAAATATGTCTGGTCATCATAGCTGAACCAGCCTCCAGGTAGATTCAGGGGAAATAGATCCAAGGTCTCACGGAGTATGCACCAACAAAATTTGTCTGGTATGCAATTATGACTAGTAGTCATCTTACCCCATAAATAGGGGACAGACCAGAGCCCATTGAGCATTCTTGTACTGCAGCAAGCTGCATGTCAGGATCTTCCCCTTGAGCTTCCTGCTCAAGGCTACTCCTCAAGGTAGAGAGATTCCTTACCAGAGAGGGATACTTAGTAAGTGACTAAGAGCCAGCTTGTTGAAGCCTTTCAATTTGCTAAGAATATTGAAACTTTGTAATCATAGCTAAGTGATATAAATAATTGGTTGTGCATATAATCCTTTAGGTATAAACCCTTTAGTGTGGGATTGGGATAGGATATGCTTGTGGCTGGACTCATCAGAGTTTGTATGGCAAAAGGGACACTGTTCTGAACCTCATGACTCAACATGAGGGTCTCCTTGACATTTTTAGACTGACTCTGTCCTCTGTGCATTAAATAATCAAGTCACCTTGCCATCATGCATCTTAATGCCACATTTACCCTTAGAACTTAAAATCTAAATGTTACATTTCTGTCTCATTCACAGTTGAGCCCTGCTAAATCACTATTTTCATCAATAAATATATTGATATGAATCACAAAGCAATTCAGCCCCCTCTCTTTGGCATGGGTGGAACTGTACTTTGAGTGCTGCACTCATTTTTGGGCTCCCATGTACAAGAAAGACTGAATATATTGGAACAAATCCATCAAAGGTCACCCAGGTGGTCAGGGAGCTGGAATACATGACATAAGGAGAAGCTAAGAGAGCAGGTCCTGTTCTATGTTAAGAGCAAACCAAGGAGAAGCCTTGCTGCTGTCTATAACTCCCTAATGGTAGAGCAGAGAAAAGACAGAACTTGATTCTTTCAGAGATCTACAGAGAAAGGGTGAGGGGCAATGATGACAACTCAGCATAAGGAAATAAATTTTTAACTTGAAGATGATTAAACACACAATGGGTTGCCCAGGGAGTCTGTACAATCTCTGCCCTTGGAGATAGTTGAAATATCCTAGACATCTTGTTCTAAATGGATGGGATTTGAGTAGGATGTTGGATGACCGTCTGGAGGTCCTTCCACCCAGCATGATTCTATGTGTCTGATCCATGTGATTTGTTCACGCAAAAATTTATCACTGAAAAGCAGCAAAATACTCTCAGTGGAGACCAACCATTTCTCTATAATCTGTAATCTGCCTTATAACGTGCAGTTTTCATACAGACCATCAGTTCTGAGGCCATAAAAGTTTATTCAAAAAGAGGGAATAAACAAGAACTGAGTCTGATGGATTATCTTCTCCAATAAAAAACTTACTTCAATTTTAATAATGTAGGCAGCATCACTGTAGGAGAGGTAGGGTAAACAGTTAAAAAACAAACAAACAAAAAAGCAACCAAAACCCCTTGTTAACTAATACCAAAGTGTGAAATTGGATGAGGAAGTTTTATTCCTACAGGAATGGCATAATAGTTTGTAACTTTGTTACCACATTAACCTGCTGTGTAATGGCTTCATACTGCCAGTGTTGACAATAGAGGCAAGAGATACTGGCATGATTAGTACATAAGATTGCTTCCTAGCTTTAACCATGAAGTTACCTCCACTTTTTTCCCACATCCAATGAGTACTGCTTACCCTGAATGAAACACTACATCTGTTAATGTCATTCTTAATGACTCTGAATCAATTCCTGTTTTCAATACTAGTATGTAATCCTCTTTTTTAAAACCTTTTTGCACTGATCAAAGTTTTTTTGTTTGTTTGTTTGTGTTTTTTTTTTCAAAAATCCTTTTTTTTTTTTTTTTAATGTCAAGCAGATTTTGCATCTCCTGATTTGCCATTAGCAGTAGACTAAAGGAGAAAGGGAGCTTCCAAGAACAAATGATACAAAGTTTAAAATAAACATATGTTTTCTGTCATTTACAAAACCATCTGAACCAAGAGAGTTCTCCTGTTTTTGATTATAACAGCCATTATGACATACACAGAAAACCAACACTGTTATAAATATTCTTACTTTGAATATAACTTTATCTGTGTCAATTTGTAAGTAAAGACCCAAGATTATAGAGTCACTGTTCAGTAATGCTTGTTTAGAGAATAATCATTTATAGAACTGTGAATGTAGCCTGGCTAACCAAAGTTAATACACTGACTGCTGATAAAACAACTAGAGTCACAGAGTGCTATTTTGGTGAAGCTTACTCTAATCAGTGGGTCTTTCAGTGCATTTTAAATGGTAAGAGAAAGATTCATCACCTAACTCTTGAATTATATTATCGTTTCCTTATATACTAATCTAATCAGAGTTGTGATTCTTTTTCCTAATCGGAACAACTGTTCTTTTCCTTGGTATATAATGGATTCTACCTTGGACTGCTAAACTGAAAAGTTAATTTAACTAAGCAGTAATGATTAATCTGTTAACTAAGCCATGATCTTTCTGTTTCACTTCCATATTGGCTGAGCTCTATTCTTTATAACAGTTTGAAATAATGACTGCCAAACGAGATCAGAACAAAGTTTCATTACACTAACAACATCCACAACAGATGCCTAAGGAAGAATAAAAGAAAAAGAACAAGAATAAAGTGGTTCAGTTGCTTGTGAGGATCTCTCAGCCAGAGACTGTGACTTCATATTAATAACTCTTGAAACATTATTCTTCCAGGAACTTCTCTGATTGTTTTTTGGACTTCAGTGAACATTAAGTTTCTGCAGCATCCCCTGGGAAAGTTCCACAGTATGGCAAAGTTAATACAAGGAATGTAATGCCTGAGCTTTCCTAACATATAGGTCCCACCACCCTACCACTGATTCTTAGATAAGCCTGCATATTTATCAATTGAATTCTAGATCTGAATCCTACTCCAGACCTTTAGCTGTTGATTCATAGGCACCAGTGAATTGCAATATATAAAAGAGCTGGAGAGACTAAAAAACAAATAATTGAATTGCTAAAATGGAAAAATCAAACCCTGTTTTTTGTTGGTGGTGTTTTTTTGTTTGTTTGTTTGATTGCTTATTTGTTTGTTTTTTTCCTTTCAACCAGTATCTTAAGGTATCCTGTTAACTGTTGAAATAGGATAAAAGCTTAACGTTAACATTTAACATCTGAAAATAATATCATGCTGAATCTTGACTCCAGTTTAACCAGCTAAGTGCTTAATTGCATCATGTCATAGAATCATCAAATCATTTACATTGGAAGAGACATTCAAGATCATCAAGTCCAACCATCAACCTGACCTACTGAGTCCCATCACCAAACCATATCCTTAGTGCAATGCCCACACATCTCTTGAATACTTCCTGGGATGGGGACTTTATCACTTTCCCAGGCAGCCCATTCCAATGCTTGACCACTTTCTCTGTTAAGAAATCCTTCCTAATATCCAATTTAAACCTCCCCTGGCACAACAAGAGGCTGTTTCCTTGTGTCCTATCACTTGCCACCTAGGAAAAGAGACTGACGCCTTTCTTACTGCAACCTTGTTTCACACAGTAACAGACAGCGAAGACTTCTCCCCTCAGCCTCCTCTTCTCCAGGCTAAACAAATCCAGTTCCCCCAGTCACTCCTCATAACACTTATTTTCTAGTCCCTTCACCAGCTTCATTGCTCTTCTTTGTACACACTCAAACAATTCAAAGACCTTCTTGTAGTGAGGGGCCCAAAACTGAACACAATATTTGAGTTGCAGTCTCACCAGTGCAGCTTACAAGGGGACAATCACTTCCTCAGTCCTGCTGACCATGCTATCTCTGATGCAGGCCAGGATGCCATTGACCTTCCTGGCCACCTTAGCACAGTGCTGATTCACGGCTGTTGACCAGCACCCCCATGTCTTTTTCTGCTGGGTAAATTTCCAGCCACTCTTCCCCAAGCCTATACTGCTGCATGATGCTGTTATAACACAGGTGCAAGACCCAGCACCTAGCATTGTTAAACGTCAAGCATTTGGACTTCTCCCATCGATCTACCCTATCAGATCCCTCTGCAAAGCCTTCCTACCCTCAAGCAGAGCAACAATACTTCTTAGTTTGGTATCATCCAATAATTTAGTGAGGGGGTGCTTGATCCCCTCATCCAGATTATTGATAAAAACGTTAAACAAATCTGACCACAGTACTGAGCCCTGGGAGGTGGCCAGCTGCCAACTTTATTGAACTTAATTAAGTGTGGCTGTTTGAGCCCAGCCGTCCAGACATTTCTTCATAGACCAAACTATATACTTCTCCAAGTCAAGAACAGTCAGAATCTCCATTAGAATACTGTGAAGAACCATGTCAAACACTTTACTAAAATCCAGGTAGCCATCATCCACAGCATCTCCCTCATCTACTAAGTGGATCATCTTGTAATGGAAGGAGATGAGGTTAGTCAGGCATATCAGATCATGTGGGAGCTACTATAAAGTAGAAGGCAGAAAATTCAGTGTTTTGACCTATATAGGATTTTGACTTGGTAAAATACAACTTCAGCACCAATGTCCTCTCCATTGCTGATGTTTATTATTAAACTTACACTTAACTACATTGCTGTATCAGATACAATATTTCCTTATTTTGCATTCAGTGTTGCCACACTTACTCATCAGAAGCATCTGTGTTACTTAATAAAATAACCTTACCTTTCCATCGATAATAATTTGCTGTAATCAGAAAGAGTAACATAGTTACTGTTTTAAGGTAAAGTATTTAGAATATTTAAATGTGTGATGTAGAGAGATGATTTATGGTTCAATCACTTTTCTGGAAATAAAGGCATATTTAAAGGTTGACTAGAAATGTCTCTAATAATTTAAATATTTATTGAAATCTTGGAAAATAACAGTGTAATTTCTCCCCTTAACCCTTTTCCTAATATGAAATGGAAAGAAAAGGAAGGAGAAAGACATTGCTTCCTTGGGATCAGTTTCTGAATTACTAAATCTTACAATATTCTTCCTGGTTTACGCTGCTTAATAATCCGATTTTGACATTACAAGTGTACTTAATGTTGCGGTGCCTTGGGACCTTCTGGAATTTGAGATGTTTTTAGCTTGTTTTAGCTGTGATTTTCTACAGATAGGGTGCCTAGGTTATTTTAGTTTAGCCCTGTATTTTGTACAGTACAAGCCTGTGCAGTCCTGTACGTAAGGTGTGTTGTGCTTTTGGAAGCACAACACAGCCCAGAGAAAGCAGTCTAGGAGGTTTCTGGAGAGCGTGGAAGATAGCTTCCTGACACAGCTGGTTAGTGAGCCTACCAGGGGTGGCGCCCCGCTAGACCTTCTCTTCACAAACAGAGAAGGACTGGTGGAGGATGTGATTGTCGGGAGCTGTCTTGGGCAGAGTGACCATGAAATGGTGGAGTTCTCTATTCTTGGCAAGGCCAGGAAGGGGACCAGTAAAACCACTGTATTGGACTTTCGGAGGGCTGACTTTGTGCTGCTGAGGACACTGGTTGGTAGAGTCCCTTGGGAGGAGGTTCTGAAGGGCAGAGGAGTCCAGGAAGGCTGGGAGCTCTTCAAGAGGGAAATCTTCATGGCGCAGGAACGGTCTGTCCCCACGTGCCCAAAGACGAGCTGGCGGGGAAGAAGACCAGCCTGGCTGAACAGAGAATTGTGGCTTGAGCTTAGAAGAAAAAAGAGGGTTTATAATCTTTGGAAAAGTGGGCAGGCCACTAGGGAGGATGTAAGGATATCGCGAGGCTGTGCAGGGACAAAATTTGCAAAGCCAAAGCTCATCTGGAGCTCAATCTGGCTACTGTCGTTAAAGATAACAAAAGATGTTTTTATAAATACATCAACACAAAAAAGAGGACTAAGGAGAATCTCCATCCTTTACTGGATGCGGAGGGAAACTTAGTTACAAGAGATGAGAAAAAGGTGGAGGTGCTTAATGCCTTCTTCGCCTCAGTCTTTAGCGGCAATTCCGATTGTTCTCTGGATACCCAGTACCCTGAACTGGTGGAAGGGGATGGGGAGAGAGATGTGGCCCTCACTATCCATGAAGAAATGGTTGGTGACCTGGTACGGCACTTGGATGTGCACAAGTCGATGGGGCCGGATGGGATCCACCCAAGGGTACTGAGAGAACTGGCAGAGGTGCTGGCCAAGCCGCTTACCATCATTTATCAACAGTCCTGGCTATCGGGGGAGGTCCCAGTTGACTGGCGGCTAGCAAATGTGACGCCCATCTACAAGAAGGGCCGGAGGACTGACCCGGGAAACTACAGGCCTGTCAGTTTGACCTCAGTGCCAGGGAAGCTCATGGAGCAGATTATCTCGAGAGTCATCACACAGCACTTGCAGGGCAAGCAGGCGATCAGGCCCAGTCAGCATGGGTTTATGAAGGGCAGGTCCTGCTTGACGAACCTGATCTCCTTCTATGACAAAGTGACACGCTGGGTGGATGAGGGAAAGGCTGTGGATGTGGTCTACCTTGACTTCAGCAAGGCTTTGACACCGTTTCCCACAGCATTCTCCTCAAGAAACTGGCTGCTCTTGGCTTGGACTGGCGCACGCTTCGTTGGGTTAGAAACTGGCTGGATAGCCGGGCCCAAAGTGTCGTGGTAAATGGAATCAAATCCAGTTGGGGGCCGGTCACTCGTGGCGTTCTCCAGGGCTCGGTGCTGGGGCCGGTCCTCTTCAATATCTTCATTGATGATCTGGATGAGGGCATTGAGTGCACCCTCAGTAAGTTTGCAGATGACACCAAGTTAGGTGCGTGTCGATCTGCTTGAGGGTAGGAAGGCTCTGCAGGAGGATCTGGATAGGCTGGACCGATGGGCTGAGGTCAACTGCATGAAGTTCAACAAGGCCAAGTGCCGGGTCCTGCACCTGGGGCGCAATAACCCCAAGCAGAGCTACAGGCTGGGAGATGAGTGGTTGGAGAGCTGCCAGGCAGAGAAGGACCTGGGAGTGATGGTTGATAGTCGGCTGAATATGAGCCAGCAATGTGCTCAGGCGGCCAAGAAGGCCAACAGCATCCTGGCCTGTATAAGAAACAGTGTGGCCAGCAGGGCTAGGGAGGTGATCGTCCCCCTGTACTCGGCTCTGGTGAGGCCGCACCTCGAGTACTGTGTTCAGTTTTGGGCCCCTCGCTACAAGAAGGACATTGAGGTGCTTGAGCGAGTCCAGAGAAGGGCTACGAAGCTGGTGAGGGGCCTGGAGAACAAGTCTTACGAGGAGCGGCTGAGGGAGCTGGGCTTGTTCAGCCTGGAGAAGAGGAGGCTCAGGGGTGACCTTATCGCTCTCTACAGGTACCTCAAGGGAGGCTGTAGCGAGGTGGGGGTTGGTCTGTTCTCCCACGTGCCTGGTGACAGGACGAGGGGGAATGGGCTTAAGTTGCGCCAGGGGAGTTTTAGGTTGGATGTTAGGAAGAACTTCTTTACTGAAAGGGTTGTTAGACATTGGAACGGGCTGCCCAGGGAAGTGGTTGAGTCACCATCCCTGGAGGTCTTTAAAAGATGTTTAGATGTAGAGCTTAGGGATATGGTTTAGTGGAAGATTTGTTAGCGTTATGTCAGAGGTTGGACTCGGTGATCTTGATGATCTCTTCCAACCTAGATTATTCTGTGATTCTGTGATTCTGTAATATAGATATGGATATGGATATGGATATGGATATGGATATGGATATGGATTTGAGCTAGGGGAGACAGTTGTGTAACTGCACCTGATAATTACAGCAGCTACTAGTAGACTGGTAGGAATAATACTAACATTCATAGTCCAAGTTTTCTTTATATAATGACCTCATTAATAATGTCCTTAAAATGTTTATAGAAGAAAAATCATTAATATCAATCTTTTTTATTTGTTGTTATATTAATCCTTCTAATCAATGTCTGTCTGAGTGTGCAGGTCAGCATCTTGAACTTGATTGACTTGCTGGGGACATCTGGCATTTAGTAGATGTAGTCCCAGGACTTCCACTACAACAGGTAAGGGTATGGTCATTTGACCACTAGGAACCATTACAACAAACTTAAGGTAAAAACATCTCAGACCTATGATGCCCCAGACAAATTTAAGAAAAGGCCTTCAGAAATAATGCTAAAAATCATATTTACTGGAATGTATCATGATCAGTATTGTACTCTTCAAAGAATCACTGCTCTGATGACTAATTGTAACCCTCCCTTATTTTGCTTGATAAAAAAGCAATTGTGAACATTAGGACCCAGAGGAGGGCCGAAAGGGTGAGCAAAACACTAAAGAGAAGGGGTACATGCCATAAAGTTAATATACAACAGTCTTAATGATACTTGTCTATAATAATTAGGCAATATGAACTATCATTGTAAGTGTGCCAGGAACAATAATATTTTGATAAGACAATTAGAGCTTTAATGAGACTAATATTAAGTTCTTGTCTTTTGTAAGTCTTTGCACCCATACTAAAATGTTGGATATAACATTTACTGTGTATGTCTAAGAACAGAATGTTGCACAAGGCTCAGAAAGGCCAGCTTCTCATCTCTAACCTTTGTATGCAGGCCTTATACCTTAGGGCTGACTTTGTGTACTAAAAGATACTTCGTGCTATGGTTTGTTGCTAGTGTTCAGGCTTGAATCCTCCGTATCCTGTACCGTAAAGGTGTTTTGTCCATACTGCCAATAGGAAGGTCTGCACCTAAGTTTCTGTCTCAAGTGAATGATAGTTTGTCCAGAGTTGTGTAAATGTTTGAGTTAAAATGTGTACATAGATAATCAAATTTAAACTTTAGCTAAAAACTATAGATCAGAAAACCACAAAGGTAGTGATTTCATGTAGACATTCAGTCTCTGTCTTCTGAATGTCGAAGTCCAGAAGTAAATTTAGAATCAATAGTAAATGTTTTAAAACACAGAGGTCTCTAGATGCCCAGTTAGAACTGCTTTATCCTTGAGAAATAGATTACCATTTTACAGTCAGACTACCATTGGATATAAACAGAAGATACCTAGGAAACAGTGATAGGAACCACAACTTTCTCCTCTCACAAATGAATGGATGAAAAGTTATTCTAATAGAAAAACAAACAAACAAACATAAAAAAAACCTGCATGTTGGTTTCCACCAAATAAACCAGTGTTTGTTCTCTGACAATGGGCAGAATCTAATGCTGTGGGGAGAGTATACAGAACAATAAAAATATAGAATGATCATTTTTGTGGTACAATTTCTGTGTTGTCAAGTAGTGAAGAAGTTTCTTGACCCTTATGTTGCACCTGGACAACCAAGTGAGCTGTCTTTTACTTGCTCTCAGTTCAACATCACACATTTGCCTGACATCACACATTTCTGCCTGCGTAGTAGACTAGCTTCTGTAGAAATAATATACTCCATACCTTTGTAAATTGTGTTCTATTATGCAAAATAGAAATCTATCTATTCAATTTTGGGGGAACGTCAGTTAATCTGTTGGTTATTTTGCTGAAGACTAGGTTCAAAAGCAGCTTATTGGTCTGAATACTGATTGGAGAGCTGAAGCAACTGTGAAACATATGAAACTCCTATTCAGAGATACAGATAACTTACAAAATGTATTGGAGTAAAGGTATTATGATACAGCTGAAATCTTTTTAAATATCATTATTTTAAATCAGGTTCCTAATTAAGGTTCTCTGTGTCATCCTCTGAATGCTAGTAAAGGTACTTGGCTGTTTTCAGCAGATAAGATGTATTATTGAAGCACTGTCAGTCACTAGTAGAAGGATAGGTATCTAATTTTAAAAAGGCTTTTTTTTTTTTTTTTTTTTTTTTTTTTTCCCCACATCTGTGTGTATAATTGAGCGATATGATTACACCTGGAAGTATTTACTAAAAAGAATGGTTATTTTTAGAATACGATTCAATGCGAGAAACATGGCATTAGAAGCAAATCTGATTTTTTTTTAATTTAGAATCTGACAAATGAGTCTTTCAGAAAAACACTATGGAGCATTTAGTTCCTTTTAAAAGGTTAAAGATTTTTAAGCTATTAATATTTTTTCCCTTTAGATTTTCAAGAAATAAAATGTTTGTATTTTAAATACATTATTTTGCAAAATGAGAACTTAAAAAAAAAAAACACAGCAATAACAATAAAATCAGAATGATGAACAGGTACAGTGTTTCAGAAAATAAAATAAGTAAAATAAATGACAAGAATTAATGAGGAGAAACATCCATAAGGTGAAACAGTATACGGAACAAAGTGCTATGAAGCTAGTGAAAGTATGCATATTTTAGAAATTAGATTGTACTAGGAACATTCCCAGGCATCAGAATTTTCTATATTGTGGTGGTGTTAGAATGGTTCCTGACATGATCACCAATGCGAGACATGGTTATTAACCAATGATGGCACAAACACTTGTTCTTGGACCATGGACTGGGAAATAGTCTAAAGCTTCATACTGATGTTTTTCTAAGATTTTAAACTGGTACTAGATATGTGATAAATTTAAAAAGTAATTTCAGAATTTGATACTTTATTTTATTTTGCAGCTTTGAGGAAGCAAGAGGCCATATCTTTGTATCTTAATCAGGCAAGCGATTTCTCAATATCTGTTACATAATTACATAATTACATAAGGTTTATTGGCTCAAGCCATTTTTTTTTCAAACTGTTATCTGGCTAAAATGTCATTTAATATCCTCTAAATTTAAAAAGAAAATGTAATTTGGAAGTATGCTCTTTGTTAGAGCATTAGTGTACTTTTCTACCTTGTTTTACAACTGGAAAAAAACTAACAAACAAACAAACAAACAAACTAACTAACTAACACTATAGCAGCTTCAAGACATAACTTTATAATTTATACGAATTTAAGAATATAATTGGACACTGAAAAAAAGATACCAAATGCTAACAACATTCTTAGAAACTGAATTATGATTTTTCTAAACACATTTAAGTTATAAAATTTTATTGAGTTTCTATTGTACTTATTTTGCCTTTTTGTCCTTTGAGAACCTGGCTGTGCTTTGCAAAACTGTAATTTCCCTCAGCTTCAGATGGATGCAGTCAGAATAGTGACAGATGATTTTTAAAAAATATATATTTCTGTGAGAAATAGTGTTCTAAAACTTTTAAAATAATTTTATAAAATTGGAGGTATGTTTAATAAATTATAGGTTGTTGGTTCTCTTAATCCCTCCTCCTTTCTTTGTGCTGGATATTGATGCTGTGGCCTAACGATGTTTTTATTTGTTATGCTAAGTTTACTATAAGGTGTTGGAAGACTCAGGGGATAAAGCGTATGGAGGAAAACAGTAAATTATGTGTGATCTTTGTGATCCAACACATAGATATATATTATATTTGTCTGTGCTCCAAATCAATGCAAAGCATGAATCTATTCTGTCAGTTATGAAAAAAAAAAAAAAAAATCTAGGAACTATAATTTATTTCTATTTTATCAGCAGCTGTTTCTCCTTTGATTTACTTAATTCCATGTTATTTTCCTTTTCAGTTTACAACTGGCATGCATTTTGACTTTGTAACATCTAATTTAAGTCTTGGAAATCTGAACTGCACTTGGTCATAGGTAGACAATAAGCAGGTAGCAGATGAATAAAGTTATGCTCTAAACTGGTGTACAGTGATACAGGGAAAGGCTCTAACATGATAATCAGACTGAATAAGGCCAACTTAAAACCAGTAACAGAGTAAACGGTGTGTTAGGATAATAGGGTGCTGACAGGATAGATGCCCTGCAGCTAAATCTCTTCTATTCCTGGAAGATTTTGTAATGGAGAATTAAGCATTGTCTACCCCAGGCTTACTCAGTCAGAATGTATTTCTGCAGATAAAACTGCTGATATAGGTGGAGGGATAAGTCTTATAAAGCTTCACTGCTTGCAGCCATGAGGTACATTGAGCAGGCAGGGTCAGCGCTGTATCCTCTAGACAGCAACAAATAGATAAGATTATGTAGGTATAGAACAATAGTTGATAGAAAAATAAGTCAAGCATTATACTGTAGGGTCTGGTGTTACTTTTTAGAAATGAGTTCCTTAGGGGTCTGCAAGGAAAAACATCAGTATGCAAAACTGTTAAATCTTTGGAAAGCATTGTACAATGGGAAAAAAAAAAAAAAAAAAAAAAAAAAAAGTAGCTGATAGATTCATTACTATAGAAGAGCTCACTCAGTAATAAAAAGGCTAATATTAAACAGAAGACAAGTAAATGGCAAACCAGAAAAAGCAATCAGTAAGGATGACACTGTTTTAAAATGTACTGTATGCAGCTCACACAGACAAGCCAAAAATTGCCCTCTCCAGGCAAAACATATTTTAGAAGTTCCAATATAGAAACAGGATTATAACCAGTCTTCTATTGTACAACAGGAAGGAGTCAATGATTCAGCTAATCTTGTAACTGTAAATTTTCTATTTGGTTGTCAACAAGCTGGAAATTAATAAGGATTTAATTTTTTAAAATGGAAAGAAATAAAAAATATTAATATTATTTTACACTAATTTACCGTTGCTGTTTGCAGGAAGTAATGTTACAGTTTTTAAGTAAGCAGTTCCATGAAGACTGAAACTAATGATGTGTGATTTTATGGATTAGCAATTATCTGGTGATTAGCTTTGTGTCTAAGAAGGTGCAAATAGTAACTTGTTACTACAATGGAGCTAATTTTAAGAGGTCTCTCCTCTTGGTTCTTTGTTGTCTAGTAATGATTATGTCTAGTAATGATTGTGATAACCATATCCTGGGCTGCATTAAGCACAGTTTTAGTGCTTTTACACACCTGAACTTGATAACAGCCACCCTCTCACTCACTCTTCTCAAAGAAAAAAGGGGAGAAAATATGATGGAAAGGGCTCAAGGGCTGAGGTCAGGACAGGGAAATCACTTACTAATTATAATCATGGGCAAAATAGGCTCAGCATAGGCAGATTAATATAACTTATTGCCTATCAATAGCAGACTGTAACAGTGAGAAACCAAAACCAAACTAAAAACACCTTCCCCCAGTCCACACTCTTCTATGTCCATCTCCCCCTTTCATGGGAAGCAGTGCAGGGAAATGGGGAATGGGGGCTGTGGTCAGTCCCTAACGCTTCGTTTCCACGGCTCCTACACGGTCACTCTCTGCCCCTGCTCCAACATGGTGTCCCTTCCATGGCATGCCATCCTTCCTGAATTGATCCTGCATAGGCTTCCCACAGGAAGAAGCTCTTCAAGAACTGCTCCAGCATGTGTCCATACCACGGGGTCCATCCATCAGGAGCAAATAGCTCCAGCACGGGTCCCCCGTGGGTGGCAGCTCCCCCCAGGGTCCCCACTCCTATGACTCCTCTCCACAGGCTGCAGCTCCAGCCTGGGGCCTGCTCCTGTGGGGGCTCTCCATGGGCTTCAGCCTCCTCCAGGCCACATCCACCTGCTCCACCGGGGGCTCCTCCATGGGCTGCAGCATGGAGATCTGCTCCATTTGGGACCCATGGGCTGCAGGGGGACAACCTGTTCCACCAGGGGCCTCTCCACAGACCTAAGGGAACTTCTGCTCTGGCACCTGGAGCACCTCCTGCCTTCCTTCTTCACTGACCTTGGTATCTGCAGGGCTGGTTCTCACTCTCAGCTTCTGTGGCACAGGAGTTTTTCCCCTTTCTTAAATCTGATCTCACAGAGGTGCAAACAGTATTGCTTATTGGCTTTGCTCTCACCAGTGGTGGGTCCATTGGAGCCAGCTGAAACTGGCCCTTATCTAACATGGGGCAGCTTCTGGGCTTTTGTCACAGAGGTCACCCCTGCAGCCCCTGCTACCAAGCCCGTTGTGACATAAACTCAATACAAAAGTGTAGTTAGCATGTCAGGGGAGGTGATTGTCTCACTCTACGTTGACATGGCCTCACCTTGAGCATTGTTTGCAGTTTGGGGCACAATAATATAAGATGGACATAAAACTATTGGAGACTGTTCAAAGGGCTACAAAGATGTTGAAGAGTCTAGAAGGAAAGACATAAGAAGACTGTCTGAGGTCACTTGGGTTGTTTGGCCTAGAGAAGATGAGACTGAGGGGAGGCCTCATGGTGGCCTGCAGCTTCTTCATGAATGGAGAAGAGGGGCAGGCATTAAAAAAGAAAAATTTGATTACATTAGATAGATTTAACCTGTTATGAACTGTTAACATCTGTAGCTAACCAAAAGCATTTAGCCTTAAGTTTTAACCGGGTGAAATCGGTGTATGCAAGGGATGAAATGCAGAATGTTATGAATGCTGTGTTTATAGCACAATTGTGAGAAAAGTAAAATGAAAATATATTAAAACCAACAAACAAACAAAAAAATACACAACTGAAAACATATAGAAGGTGGCCCATACTATCAGAGGAAAACATATGATTTCTCATGCTATCAATGACATAAAATCAATAAGTGAAAAGTTAAGTTAGACAATAAAACAATTAATTTGAGTTTGCATAACAAAGCTTTGAAACATAGGTATGGATAGAAAGATTCTAACTTACATAATACAAACAAATTACGATTTATTTGAAATTAAAATATTTGTAAGCATAAGAGAAGAATCAGACTAATATTTGAGAAATATATGAGGGAATTTGAAGAAAAGTTTAACTCTTATAATCTCAAACATAATGTGTCCTAATTTCTGGCCAAGGTATTCTACATTATCATAGAATCATAGATTCATAGAATGGAGGGGACCTTGAAGATCATTTAGTACCAACACCCCTGACATGGGCAGGGATGCCACCCACTAGATCAGGTTGCTCAATGCCTCATCCAACTTGGTCTCAAATGCCTTTGGGCTGGGGCATCCACAGCCTCTCTGGGCAGCCTGTTCCAGTGCCTCACCACTGTCTGAGTGAAGAATTGCCTACTAACCCCTAATCTAAATCTCCACTCTTTTAGTTTAAAACCATTCCCCCTTCTCCTGTAATTATCTGATTGAGCAAAGAGTCACTCTCCATCTTCTTATAAGCCCCTTTTAAAAACTGAAAAGCCACAATGAGGTCACACCAGAGCCTTCTCTTCTGTAGGCTGAACAGCCCCAGCTCTCTCTGCCTTTCTTCATAGGAGACATGCTCCAGCCCCTTGATCGTCTTTTTGGCACTATTCTGGACCTGTTCTAACAGATCAACATCCTTCTTCTTCTGGGGCCTCCAGACCTGCATGCAGTACTCCAAGTGGGACCTCACAAGGGCATAGTAGAGCGGGACAATCACCCACCTTGACCTGTTGGCCACTCCTCTTTTGATGCAGCCCAGAACACAGTTGGCCTTCTGGGCTGCAAGCGCACAATGCTGGCTCATGCTGAGCTTTTCATCCACCAGAACCCCCAAGTCCTTCTCTGCAGGGATGCTCTCAGTAAGTCCCTCCCTCTCTTCCTTCCTTCCTTCCTTCCTTCCTTCCTTCCTTCCTTCCTTCCTT